>NW_016826113.1:0-431 GCF_001698545.2 Rhinopithecus bieti
CTCCATGAAAAGAGAGGTGTAACTCTGTCAGATGAATTCACACGTCACAAAGACGATTCTCAGAAAGCTTCTTTCTAGTTTTTATCTGAGGATATTTCCTTTCTCACCATAGGCTTCAATGAGATCCAAAATATCCCTTCTCAGATTCCCCAAAAACACTGCTACCATAATGATCCATGAAAAGAATCGTGTAACTCTGTGAGGTAAACTAACACATCACAAATCAGTTTCTCAGAAAGCTTCTTTCTAGTTTTTATATGAGGATATTTCCTTTGTCACCATAAGCTTCAAGATGCTCCAAAATATCCCATTGCAGGTTCCAAGAAAACAGTGTAGACAAACTGCTCAATGCAAAGAACAGTGTAACTCTGTGAGACGAATTCACACATCACTAACCAGTTTCTCAGAAAGCTTCTTTCTAGTTTTATCTG
>NW_016826114.1:0-1748 GCF_001698545.2 Rhinopithecus bieti
TACTTTAAATTGGCATACTCTTTTTCTTATTCTTTTCTTGCTTTATTTTTTCTTATTCTATAAATTAGCATTTTTCTTAGAATAAACAAAGAAAATCACAGTGTTCTGAGATTTTGCAAATTCTATGTCACTGAATAAAAGTGAATATGATTGTTTTTTATGAATGAGAATATATTCTCTGGCAAAAATAGAATTAAATTAGAAATCAGCTACATAAATAAATTTGAGAAACCCTCAAATATTTGGAAATTTATGAATATACTTCTAAAATAGGTCACAAGAAATTGTAAAATATTTTGAACTGAATGAAGACAAAATGCAACATCTCAATGTTTATAGAATGCAACTAAAGCAGTCGTTTTGGGGGAATGTATAGTTTTAAATGTCTATTTTAGGAAATAATAATATTCTCAAATTAACATCCCTAGCTTAATCTTAAGAAACTTGAAAACAGAAAAACAAAGTTATTCAAAGCAAGCAGAAGGAAGAAAATCATAAAGATTAAGATGGAAATATGTCCAAAAGCTAATTATTTAAAAGGACCAAAAAAATTGACAAAATCTTACCTAAATTTACTACAAATGTGAGAGAAAACACAAATTACCAAGACTGACAATGAAAGAGATGACATCATTAGGACCCTACAGAAATTTTAATGTATTTTAAAAGAGTATTATAAAAATGTTATTGTAATAATTTAGATAACTAGCAAAAGTCATGGAAAGACCCAAATTACCAAAGTGAAGTCAATGAGAATTTGAGAGTATGAATACAACTATAAAATTGAATTAGCAATTTAATATCTTCCGTAAAATAAAAGCCCTCTATCTCATGGCCTCACTCATAAATTCTGTGAAATATTTAAAAAAGAAATAGTAGTGGTCTTTCCTACTGGTACCAGTGGGAACCATCAAAACTTATTTTATTAATAGGCTAGTATAATCCTAATTATCATACCAGGCAAATACGTCACAAGGAAACACAACCAAACAGATAAATAAGCAACAGAACCTACTGACTAATATTTTTCATGAACGTAGAGGCAGAAGTCTTTAACAAAATATTAACAAATTAAATTCAAGAACATATAAAAAGCATTATACACTGTGACCACGTAGGATATATTCCAGACAGTCAAGGTTGGTTTGTCATCTAAAAGTTGAATGAGGTAATACATTATATTAACAGAATAAAGTAAAAAGCAATGCAGTTATCTCAATATACAGAAAAAAATTGAAAAATTCTACTAGTCGTGATAAAAACTCTAAAAAAACTAGTAATAAAAGGGAACATCTTTAAAATGACAAACAGTATTTAGTTCACAGCTGGTATAATACTTACTGGTAGAGAATGTTAAATGTTAATTTGCCATTAATAATGTTAATATTTCCATTATAATCTGGAATGAGTCAAGAATGTCTGTTCTCATCACTTCTATTTAACATAGTACTGAAGGATCTAGCCAGTGCATTAAAAAGGAAAAAAAGCAATTAACAGCACTCAAATTGAAAGAGAAATGTACAATTATTTTATTTCTCAGATGACATGATCCTTTATGCAGAAAATACAAAGAGATCCATAATAAAACAACTCGAACTAATAAACAAATTTACCAATGTCATAGGATACAAGATTAATATAATTGTATTTCTGTATATTTGCAAGGAGCAATCTAAAAATGAAATGATAAAAAATTCTTTCCATGACATTAAAATAAGATACACAGAAAATTAAGAATATATTATAAA
>NW_016826115.1:0-720 GCF_001698545.2 Rhinopithecus bieti
ATAGACATAACTGATATAATAGATAGAGGTACAAAATATAGACATAATAGTACAATAGATATACGTATAAAACATAGAAATAATAGATATAGGTATAAAATATAGACATAATAGATACAATAGATATAGGTATAAAATACTGACATAATAGACATAATCGAGATAGGTATAAAATATAGACATAATAGATATAGTACATGTTGGTATAAAATATAGACATAATAGATATAATAGATGTACGAATAAAATAAAGATATTGTAGATAAAATATAGGTATAAAATGTAGACATAATGGATATAATAGATGTAGGTATTAAGTATAGATATAAGAGACATAGGCATAAAATATAGATATAATAGCTATAGGTATAACATATAGACAAAATAGATATAATACATGTAGGTATAAAATACAGACATAATAGGTATAATAGATATAGGTATAAAATATAGACATAATAGATATAATAGATACAGGTATAAAATATAGATATAATAGATATAATAGATATACGTATAAAATACAGATATAATAGATATAGGTATAAAATATAGATATATTAGTTATAATAGACATAGCTATAAAATATAGATATAATATATAGTTATAAACGTTAAATATAATAGATATAAGAGATATAGGTATAAAATAGAGACATAATAGATATAATAGATATGGGTATAAAATACAGACATATTTGATATAATAGATATAGGGAT
>NW_016826116.1:0-1748 GCF_001698545.2 Rhinopithecus bieti
TTACCTTCTTGCTTATATTATCAGGAAATGATAAAGCCTTGAGTAATACTTTCATCTTTGCTTTGTTTCTTTGACTACTCCTACACCTGACAGTTCAGCTCTCTACAGCTCAGTTGAGCTCCCGACATTTAAGATATTTTTTTTACTCAGTGTAAAATTCTAAATTGGAAATTATTATCTTTCGGCAATTTAAAATTTCATTCCATAGTTTTTGAGCCTCTGCTATGACATTTTCCCCCATGGATTAGTTTGCTTTCATTTTTTTACCAGCACTTCCTTACATTTTGGCAGTACAAGATGCTAAATCAACTTTAGCTTAAAGCTGCCTCCTTACATATTTTAAATTCAGCCTAAAGGTTTCTTTGTGTAGAGTGAACTATAACCTAAATGGAGGTGTAAGCAAACTACAACCTACTCTTGTGCCAATCACTGAGTTTTGGCCAATCAAATGGGACCAACTGTTCAAACTGTGTTCAAATACTGTGTTCAAAAACTGTGCTCAATTAAACTCTTTTAAATTTAATTTGGCTAAGGATTTTCTTTTAATAGTGCTATAGGCTCATCTTGGATATTTCCTTTCCCAGTCCTGGAATCAGCACTTTCTTCAAGGGGTCCTGGTTTCTTTTGTTGGAGAAAGGTATTAGGTGCTAAGTGTGCTCTTGCTCTATCATGTCTTTTTTTTTTTCTCCTCTTCCTTTACTGCATCCTGTGACATTAAGTGTTTTCTAACATAGTGTTTTAATTTATTTAATTATTTTTACTATATATTTTTGAGTCGTGAATCTTAACTTGTCATCACCTACTTCTGATAAGTTAACTGATACTGTTATAGTAGTCAGGCAGACACGAGCAGGGCAGGAGAGTCCCCCTCACCTCCCAACCAGGAATGTCACATGACCATCAGGTGATGGTCAGGCAGTTGTTAACTGTCTCTCTAAAACAATTGGTTGCAACCAGCACCAGGGAAAGGCAGTCTCCCAACAGACAGAAAAAACCTGAAACTGGTGATGAGCAGCTTCCTGAAAAGATCTCAGGAGCTGGGTGAATGGGCTCACTCATGTGCACTAAGAGGCAAAATGGTGGTGTTTAACTGGTGTATGACCTTCTAGGAACATTCAACTGGTAGGGGAAGAACACTCAGGTGAGCATATGTACAACTCTAGTAAACACACTGTGCATGTGACCCCTCCCAAGTGCTGACGGGCCACTACACTTGTGGGCAGCCCACTCCAATGGAAGACTGAGGGGAGAAGAGATGCAGATCCCGGATGAACTCCAACATATAAAACCCCAAGTCAATGATCAAACTGTGCACTTGACTCTCTCAAGTTGCCCACTTGGCCCTTTTTGAAGTATACTTTACCTCCTTTGAGTCCTGCCCTAAAACTTTTTAGCAAACTTTCACTCCTTCTCTAAAATTCGCTTTGGTCTCTCAGTCAAATTCTTTCTTCTGAGGAAGTAAGAATTGAGGTTACTGCAGACCCGTACATACATACGGATTTGCTGCTGCCAGCATACTTTGGTGCCACGTGACTCGGATACATTCCCTTAGTGCTCACAAAACTAACTTAATTTCAGTGAAATACAGAAATGTTACTCCTATATAACCCCTTTCCCTCTTTTTGTGGTAAGATCATACATATTACATGAAAGCTATTACAAATGCAACAATGCATTATTATACTTACGGTGACATAACATTTTGTTTTCTACTAAATCTGAGAGAAGACAAAACAAGTATATTCATA
>NW_016826117.1:0-1354 GCF_001698545.2 Rhinopithecus bieti
CATCACTACTCAGATTCCACAAAAACAGTGTTGGCATACTGCTCCATGAAAAGAAAGGTGGAACTCTGTGAGATAAATTCACACATCACAAAGAAATGTTTCAGAAAGGTTCTTTCTTGTTTTTTTTCCAGAATATAATTCCTTTGTCACCATAGGCTTCAACGTGATCCAAAATATCCGTTCTCAAATTCCCCAAAGACAGTGCTACCAAACTGCTCCATGAAAAGGATAACCCATTGCAGATTCCATGAAAAAAGTGTTGAAAACTTCTCAATGAAAATAACAGGGTAACTCTGTGAGATGAATTCACACATCATAAAGCAGTTTCACAGAAAGCTTCTTTTGATTTTATCTGAGGATATTTTCTCATTCACCATAGGTCTCAATGTGCTCCCAAATATCCCTTGACAGATTCCAAGAAAAGACTGTGAGCAAACGGCTCCATGAAAGAAAGGTGTAATTCTGGGAGATGAATTCACACACAACAAAGAACTTTCTCAGAAATCTTTCTAGTTTTTATCTGAGGATGTATTCTTTATAACCATAGGCTTTGATGTAATTCAAAATATCCCTTCTCAGATTCCCTACAAACAGTGCTACCAAACTGCTCCAAGAATAGAGTGGTGTAACACTGTGAGATGAATTCACACATCACAAAGC
This sequence comes from Rhinopithecus bieti, assembly GCF_001698545.2. NCBI lineage: Eukaryota > Metazoa > Chordata > Mammalia > Primates > Cercopithecidae > Rhinopithecus > Rhinopithecus bieti. Next base: position 661 of record NW_016826117.1, read on the forward strand.
AGTTTCTCAGAAAGCTTCTTTCTAGCTTTTTTCTGAGCATATTTACTTTTACACCATAGGCCTGAACTGGCTCCCAAATATCCCTTTGTAGGTTACACGAAAACAGTGTTACCAAACTGCTCCATGAAAAGAATGGTGTTACTCTGTGAGTTGAATACACACACCACAAAGCAGTTTCTCAGAAAGCTTCTTTCTAGTTTTTGTCTGAGGATATTTCATTTGTCACCTTAGGCTTCAATGTGATCCAAAATAACCCTTCTCAGACTCCCCAGAAACAGTGCTAAAAAACTGCTCGATGAAAAGCATAGTGTAACTCTGTGAGATGAATTGACACATCACAAAGCAGTTTCTCAGAAAGCTTCTTTCCAGATTTCATCTGAGAATATTTCCTTTTTCACCATATTCCTCATTGAGATCTGAAATATCCCATTTCAGATTCCAGGAAGAAACTTTTAGCAAACTTCTCAATGAAAGGAATGCTGTGACTCTGTGAGGTGAATGGACACATCACAAAGCAGTTTCGAGAAAGTTCTTTTTGGTTTTGATCTGAGAATTTTCCCTTTGTCACAATAGACTTCAATGCACTCCAAAATATCCTATTGCATAGTCCAAGAAAACAATGTCAAACTGCTCGATGAAAATAACAGTGCAATTCTGTGTGATAAATTCACACATCTCAAAGCAGTTTCTCAGG
>NW_016826118.1:0-922 GCF_001698545.2 Rhinopithecus bieti
TGAGAGAGAGTCTCGCTCTGTTGCCCAGGCTGGACTGCAGCGCTGCAATCTTGGCTCACTGCAACCTCCGCCTCCTGGGTTCAAGCAATTCTCCTGCCTCAGCCTCCTAAGTAGCTGGGACTACAGGCACGTGCCACCACACCCAGCTAATTTTTTGTGCTTTTTTTTAGTAGAGATGGGGTTTCACCATGTTGGCCAGGCTAGTCTCGATCTCTTGACCTCGTGATCGGCCCGCCTCAGCCTCCCAAAGTGCTGGGATTACAGGCGTGAGCCACCGTGCCCGGCCTCCTTTACTTATCTTTTTCCATCTTCCTCAATCCTCTTCTTTTGCCCCTCTTCCTTTTCAATTAAAGGCTGAACTGAAGAATGTTTCCTTTAACCTATTATAAGTAAGTATGTATGTATGTATGTATGTATGCATGTATGTATTGAGACTTTGTTTCTAAAAACAAAACTAAACTAATATTTATGTATTAAGTAACGACTGTGGTACCAGATACTATGCTAGAAGACAAAGGTAAGTGAGATCGACATAGTCCTTACCCTCAAAGGGCTTCAATCTAGTGAGGAAGATAAGCTATTAAATACAATCGCAATTTTTAAAATGCTGCTTACAAAACAATGCATAGCATGATCCTTTTCTGTTAATTAAAGAAAGGTAAAAGTCATGAAAATGGTATTCACCAAACAGACATTCTCAGTCAGGTGAATTATAATGTTAAATGTCTCTTAAAAACAAAACTGGGTTGTTTTTATGGTCACAAGTCTCCTGATTATTTTGTTTATTTGAGGTCAACGAGTCTAGATCAGAAAAAAGGAAACTGCAGCACTAGCAGCAAAAGAATTACTGTAGTTTGTGCCTACTAATACAACCAAAAAATGTAAAAACTTTCAAAAATACAAATATACTGTGTAGAAATAA
>NW_016826119.1:0-554 GCF_001698545.2 Rhinopithecus bieti
GGGGTAATGGATAAGGAGGGGCGGAGGGCCAGTAGGAGGCACTGAGATACTGGGGGGAGGGGTGGAATGAGGAGGGGAGGAGAGCCCTGCAGGGGCGCTGGGAGACCTTGTGGGGAATGGATAAGGAGGGGAGGAGGGCCTGCAGGGGTGCGGGGAGACTGGGGGAGGGGAATGGATAAGGAGGGGAGGAGGGCCAGCAGGAGGCACTGGGATACTGGGGGGAGGGGTGGAAATGAGGAGGGGAGGAGAGGCCTGCAGGGGGCCTGGGAGACCTGAGGAGGTGGTAATGGATAAGGAGGAGGGCCCGCGGGGGTTCTTGGGAGACCTGGGGATGAACAGGAGGGGACCAAGGGAGGAGGGTTTGCAGGGGTGCTGGGAGACCTGGGGAGGGGAATGGATAAGGAGGGGAGGAGGGCCAGCAGGAGGCACTGGGATACTGGGGGAGGGGTGGAAATGAGGAGGGGAGGAGAGGCCTGCAGGGGCACTGGGAGACCTGAGGAGGGGTAATGGATAAGGAGAAGAGGAGGGTCTGCAGGGGCCCTGGGAGCCCTGCG
>NW_016826120.1:0-563 GCF_001698545.2 Rhinopithecus bieti
GCTTCTTTCTAATTTTATCTAAGAATATTTCCTTTGTCACTATTGGATTCAAAGTGATCCAAAATATCATTTCTTAGATTCCACATAAACAGTGCTAGCAAATGATTCCATGAAAGAGTAGTGTAACTCTGTGAGATGAATTCACACATCACAAAGCAGTTTCCCAGAAGGCTTCTGTCCAGTTTTTATCTAAGGATATTTAATTTTTCACCATAGGACTCAATGCCCTCGGAATATCCCATGGCAGATTCCACAAAAATGGTGTTAGCAACTGCTCAATTTAACAAAAAGTGTATCTCTGTGAGATGAATACACTCATCACAAAGCAGTGTCTCAAGAAGCTTTCTCTAGTTTTACCTGAGGATATTTCCTTTGTTACCATAGGCTTCAAAGCGATCCAAAATATCCCTTCTCACATTCCACAAATACAATATTAGCAACCTGCTCCATGGAAGGGTAGTGTAACTCTGTGGAATGAATTCTCACATCATAAAGCCATTTTCCAGAAAGGTTCTTTCTTCTTTTTATCCATAGATATTTCCTTTATAAACACAGGCCTCAAT
>NW_016826121.1:0-1331 GCF_001698545.2 Rhinopithecus bieti
TTCTTTCCTTCCTTCCTTTCTCCTTCTCTCCCTCCCTTTCCATTCCTTTCACTTTTCTGTTTCCATTATGTGTTCTATTAGGGTTTTTGTTGTGTTGGTTTTTGCTTGTTGTTTCTTGAGACAGAGTTTCACTTTTGCTGCCCAGGGGGGAGTGCAATGGTGTGATCTTGGCTCACCGCAACCTCCGCCTCCCAGCTTCAAATGATTCTCCTGCCTTAGCCTCCTGAGTAGCTGGGATTACAGGCACCCGCCATCACACCCAGCTAATTTTTGTATTTTTAATAGAGACGGGGTTTCACCATGTTGGCCAGGCTGGTCTCGAACTCCTAACCTCGTGATCTGCCTGCCTCAGCCTCCCAAAGTGCTGGGATTATAGGTGTGAGCCAAAGCACCTGAACTCTATTGGAGATTTAAATTGCTTGGCGTTTTGAATTTTTTGCTAAAGACTCTGTTGCTTGGGTGCTGTCTTTAGAACTGGACGTGGACACACACACGCACACACACACACACACACACCCCTACCTCACACTTAGCTTTTAAGGTTTGCACGTTGTGAGAGAAGCTTTGTAGCATTACATCCTTCCATTACACTCCAAGAAAATTAACTGGTATTAGTCAGTGAAGGAGGCAGGGTTGCAGCAGCTAAGAACCTCTGTGGGACACAGTGCAGTTTAGTAACTCTCTGGCTCCTTTCTATAAAAATGTTGGCCCAGAAACAACTCCTTGAATTTAATCTGTCTTTAGAGGAGTAATAAAGGTCTAGTAACTGGACAAGATATACAAACCTATCAGGTGCGTGAGGCACAAGGAAGTCATTTGGAACATGCATTTGATTCCTCATGGTAAACATGGTTTTGAAGACATCTTGGTCTATCAAGAGATTTATCCCATCGAGAGAAACAGAGACAACAGATAAGGTGGGGGAAGCAAACCCCAATGTAGGAAGGCTTGGTCTTAAATGCAGCTTCGTTCTAAACCCTTGGCTGCATTCCCACCAAGTAAGCCTTCTTTCCTATGATGCCTCGGCCTTCACTCTCAGCTTTGACCAAGAGAGATCCTTCTTGTCCCACATCAAGTTTCCCCCTTAAAGGCTGTTGTGTCCGTTGGAATGGCCTCCTATGCATTTTCCAAAAGCTTTCCTTTCAGTTACTCATCAACCTTACTTCAAGGTCAAGGTCACTTTAATATTCACACCAATTCAATCATGCCACCCTGTCCCCTACATGGTACATTCCTCTCCTTCCACAATAAATAAATGTGTGTGTATGTGTGTGTGTGAGAGAGAGAGAGAGAGAAAGGAAGGAAGGAAGGAAGGAAGGAAGGAAGGAAGG
>NW_016826122.1:0-1632 GCF_001698545.2 Rhinopithecus bieti
GAGCCATTTACTAACACTGTTTTCTTGGAACGTGCAACGGGATATTTTGGAGTGCATTGACACTTATAGTGACACAGGAAATGTCCTCATAAAAAAACTGGAAAGATCCTTTCTGAGAAACCACTTTGTGATGTGTTAATTCATCTCAAAGAGCTACACAATCCTTTTCATGGATCAGTTTGGTTGCAGTGTTTTTGGGGAATCTGAGAAGGGATAGTTTGAATCGCATTGAAGCCTATGTGACTAAGAAAATATCCTCAGATAAAAACTAGAAAGAAGCTTTCTGAGAAATTTCTTTGTTTCTATGAATTCATCTCAGAAAGTTACAGCTTTCTTTTCTTGGAGCAGTTTGTTAGCACTGTTTTCATATAATCTGAAATGTGATATTCACGAATGCAATGAGGACTACAGTTAAAAAGTAAATATCCTCATGTAAAAACTAGAAGGAAGCTTTCTGAGAGACAGCTTTGTGATGTGTGAATTCACCTTACAGAGTTACAACGTTCTTTTCATTGAGCAGTTTGACAACCCTGGTTTCGTGGTGTCTGCAGCAGGGTATTTAAGAGGGCATTGAAGCCTACAGTGACAAAGAAGTATGCTCAGACAAAAACCAAAGGAAGCTTTCTGAGAAACTGCTTTGTGATGTGTGAATTCATCTCACTGGGTAACACCATTCTTTTCATTGAGAAGTTTGCTAACACTTTTTTCGTTTAATCTGAAATTGGATATTCTGGAGTGCATTGAGGAATATGGTGACAAAGTAAATATCCTCAGAAAAACTAGAAAGAAGCTTTCTGAGAAACTGCTTTGTGATGTGTGAATTCATCTCAGAGTTACACTGTTCTTTGCATCAGCTTACTTACACTGTTTTCTTGGAATCTGTAATCTGATATTTTTGAGCGCTTTGAAGCTTATAGTTACAAAGTAAATATCCTCATATAAAAACTAGAAAGAAGCTTTCTGAGAAGCTGCTTTCTGATGTGTTAATTCATCTCACAAAGTTACACAATTGCTTTCATGGAGCAGTTTGTTAGCACTGTTTTTGGTGCATCTGAGTTGGGATATTTTGGATCACATTGAAACCTATGGTGACAAAGGAAATATCCTCAGATAAAAAAGCTTTCTGAGAAAGTTCTTTGTGATGTGTGAATTCACTTCACAGAGTTACAGCTTTCTTTTCATGGGGCAATTTGTAAACACTGTTTTCGAGGAATCTGCAAAGGGATATTTGGGAGTGCTTTGACCTATGGTGACAAAGGAAATATCCTCAGATAAAAAGCAAAAAGAAGTTTTCTGAGATACTGCTTTGTGATTTCCGAATTCATCTCATGGAATTACACTGTTTCTTCATTGAGCAGTTTGCTAACACTCTTTTGTTCGAATATGTAACGGCATAGTTTGGAGAGCATTGAACTTTATGCTGACAAAGGAAATATCCTAAGACAAAACTGGAAACAATTTTCTGTGAAAGTGGTTTGTGGTGTGTTATTTCATCTCACAGAGTTACACCTTTCAGTTCATGCAGCAGTTTGGTAACACTGTTTTTGGAGAATCTGTGAAGGGATATTTTGGATCGCATTGAAGCCTATGGTGACAAAGAAAATATCCTCAGATAAAACTAGAAAGAAGGCG
>NW_016826123.1:0-25089 GCF_001698545.2 Rhinopithecus bieti
ATTTTATTTCTAGTGAAACATAAGTATAAAATTCAAAAAATATTTATGGTTTTCTAGTTTTTAAAATTTATATTCTGATTCTTGGTACCTCTATTTTTGTAGTTGTCCTGTATCAGCACATTAAAATAGCAATTTTACTCGAGAAAATAGTGAATATATGGAATCTGGCCTACTAATTATTCAAAAGTACAATTAATTATATATCCTTATGTCACCACAGGCAAATTATTCTTTAATCATCTAGCATTGTCAATGTTTTAGATCATGTTTATGATCCTGGAAGCTTGATCACAAAGCCAAGGTAAAAGAGATTTTTAAATAATTTATTCTACAGTAATTTATCATGTTATTTGTTTCATTTGATTTTACTCACTTTTATCCTTGAAAGTGTGTGGGCAAATATATTCTCAAGCTTGTCTACCTTTGCCCTACACTTGAAATATATAGGTCTCTTATGCTGTCAGTTTTACCTCTGTGTCTTTCAAAATACATAAAGGACCTTACAGCCTCACATATCTAGAAACACAGTCAGTGTCTGTCATTCTTGTTACTCACAAGACAATGATATTGCTCAAGGGAGGTGGTGACATTGTTGCTCCGTGGTTTTCATCTGTCTGGAGGTAAGCAGCTCATAGAGAAGAGTTATGTTGGATTCCATTTGCTTGTCAGCTTTGTCGCATCTTTTTCCTCTGGCTATATATTTTGTGATTGTGTTTTCATCATTTTCTGCTGATTATATTACTGAGAGTGCTTTTCCCAGTGACAGTTTCAGTTTCACATTAATTTTAACCATGAATCTGAGTTTGGGGCAGGTAAAATAAAATAGAAAAGAATACTGCCCTTTTGGTACACAATTTTCTTATGATTAGAAGTTCTATCACATAGTTCAAAATAACACAAAGTTGTATAATGTGTGTATTTGAGGTGTTACAAATTTATGCATGCTATTTTCAGTAAGTTATTGTTAGATTTTATAAATGTATTTCTTCATTTCATTTTTGTATTACAAAGTTAACTTTTGGTAGATTTCTTTTAAGTATTGTCATAGAGTATAATAAAATTGGGTCTGCTATAAGAGGACAGATTACTGAATTTGGCATTCCATCCTACTGATAATAATATTACACACTCCAAATACTGTAGTTCTTAGAATTTCGTCAAAACTTAGTGGGAAGTTGTCAGGGCCTCTCAGTCAAGAGCTCCTAAAAGGCAAATAATTTTTAGTTGATTGGGAAGTGACTGTGAATAAAATGGAAATAATTTTATATTTTTTTTATAGCATGTGTGTTTTTTTTTTTTTTTTTTTTTTGAAATGGAGTTTCGCTCTTGTTGCCCAGGCTGGAGTGCAGTGTGCAATGGCGCGATCTTGGCTCACTGCAACCTCCGCCTCCCAGGTTCAAGCAATTCTCCTGCCTCAACCTCCTCAGTAGCTGGGATTACAGGTGTCCACCACCACATCTGGCTAATTTTTGTATTTTTCTAAGTAGAGACGAGGTTTTGCCATGTTGTCCAGACTGGGATTACAGGCGTGCACCACCATGTCTGACTAATTTTCCATTTTTATTAGAGACGGAGTTTCTCCAAGTTGGTCAGACTGGTCTCGAACTCCTGACTTCAGGTGATCCACCCACCTTGGCCTCCCAAAGTGCTGCGATTATAGGCATGAGCCACCGCACCAGCCAGCATGTGATTTTTAAGGAGGAAACTATACTTTAATTCTAGAGGAATTTACTATAAAAGATGCTTTCATGATTTGCATAAATCTTACAAAATACTGTATTTAAAAATCATGACAAAAGAGTGGCAAAAGAGAAAGTCTATTTCATGTGTCAGCAACCACCTGTAATTCTTTCCCAGACAAAATATTCACATCTTATTAATTTATATACTTACTTATTTACCTTATTTTCTTCATACTCCTCTCTTTCTCAAATGGCAGGTATATTAAACAGTAAGGCTTCACATAGAAAGATTACACCTTAATGTGATCTTTGCCTCACTACTGGATTTCTTTTCTTAAGTGGTACATTTTATTGGATCTTATGACTTGAAATGATTCCAACGATTCCAGTATTATTGCCTGCAATTTTATACAAAGTGGCCCACCTGAGACCTCAAAATCTGCACTCTATTTCCTTTCAGTTTTATCTAGCAAAGTGGATCATTGTTGTCTGAGTCAATCTATTCCATGTAATAACTTGCTAGACATAGTGAAGAGTTAACAATGCACAGTAACATGCTAGCTCTTTCCAATCACTTTCCTTCGAAATACAGACTCAGTAAGGATGGGTTTTGCCTTCCAAAGTAATGGAGTCAAAAGGTTTACATCTTCCCAGCCTGGACCAGTTATTTCCCTGTTGCCTACCACCCAGTTAATTACCTAGCCACTGCCAATTGATTTAGATATTACTTTATTCATATAATTTTTTTCAAATTAAAAATTTGTATATTGGTTACTGTAGCACTAGCAACTACAATAAAAAAAAAATTGGTGGAATTTTATTTATTTCTAATATTTCTAGCCAGTGGTTACTTTTCCTCTATAAGATGATTTGGGGAATCAGAATGCTTACATTTGCCAGCACTTTTGCCAATATCATGCAATTTTCAGAGAAGGAGGGAAAGAGAATAAGATGAAAACACATTCACATCTTAAATGCCTTAACATTAACGTGTCCCATTTCACACATCTCACATCTCATTGGTAATAACTCATCACATGACCCATCCATATGCAAGGGGCTGAGAAATACAGAAAGTGACTCGTCAATTACTTTGCAGTAAGATGCTTATTTATGGATAGAGAAGCAAAATGTTAGTAAATATGCAATTCTTCTGAGGAGATAAGTGATGTAGCAGGTGGGAGGGAAGTTTATTTTATGTTGGTCAGGGAAGAATTGAGAGAATATTACATATGCTATTTGGAAAAAAATAGATACATTTTGAATGAGAAAATTTTGTATTTCTTCCATACAGACAAAAGGTATTTATGCGAGGGAAAATACATTTCATATGGCTCTTAAATGTTTATGAAGGAATTTTACATATGTGAGCTATGATTCTGTTCTTTTTTTTCTTATTAATATAAACAAATGTTTTACATATGTAAAAGTATTGAAATATCAGCAATTACTTGTCAAGTTGATCAAATGTAGCAAACAGGATATTTTGGTTCCAATGAAATTTGCCCTTTCTTTTTACCGCTGTAAATGTAATATTTATATAGCAAAGTAGGTGTGGTAAACGGGATTAAAGTTGGTAGTCATCTGACCTTAAAATAGGGAGGTTATCCCAATTTATCCATGTGGGTCCAATGTAAACATGTGGGCCCTTAAATTCAGAGGAAGAAGACAAAACCATCAGAAATGAGAGGTGGCAAAAGAGAGGCATAGGCCAGAAGTCATGTGAAGGACGTGATTCGTCTTTGCTGGCTTTGAAAACAAAGGGGTTAGGAGTCAAGGAATGCAGGTGGACTTGAGAAGCTGAGAACAACCCCTGGCACACAGACAGCAAGAAAACCAGGACCTCAGTTCTGCAATCATATGGAACTGAATTCTGTCAACAACCTGCTTGAGCCTGGATGGAATTCTTTCCTAGAGACTTCAATCAAGAACTCACTTCTTCTGACATTATGATTGTAGTCCAATGAGACTCGTATCCAACTTCTGACTTAAATTAAAAAAAAAAAAAAAAAAAAAAAAAAAAACTGATATTATTGATTTGCGTTAAGTCCCTAAACTTGTGGTAATTTGTAGGACAATAACAGAAAACTAATACGTTCAACTTCATAGTATATTCTGAGACTAAACTTTGACCCGGTCATTTCCCTGTGTAACAGTCACTGTTCACCTTGCTCTTGCACTGCCATGGAGTGAAAGCACTTTTCCATCTGGTAGGCTGGATATTTCCTAAAAAATATGAATCCAATGCTGTCATTCTCCTATCCCAGCCTCTCCACTGGTTTTCGTCATAGTTCTTATGTGAATCTAAAATCCTCTTCTTCATTTATAAAGCCTTACATTTTCCACCAATGAACAAGGTAATCCAAACACAACACCATTTTTCCTGCTTCTCAAGCATGCTGAGCACATTTCCATCTCAAGAAATTTTCACATGCTTTTCCTCTTTTCTACACAGTTCTCTACTGGGCATATTTTCTCTCTCCAAATATTCAGGATTTTGTTCAAATAGCACACATTCAAAGGTGCCTTTCACATCATTACCATGAAATAACACCTTTTTCACCCTTATTCTGCTTTTACTCATCCTGCTTTATTTTCCTCTAGAGTGCTTATCACTCCCTAACATTATTGTATATGTTTGTTTATTATTTACTTACTGAACTCCATAAGAGCAAAAATTGCATTTATTCCATGTAGCAATGTATCCACAAATCCCAGAAAAAGTCCTAAAAATATAATGGTGTTCAATAAATATGTAATAAGTCAAGGTTGGCTTATGAAACTATGATCTGGATGAAGCATTCTGTATCACATTCACCTTAAAATCCAAAGAGTCAATATGGTGAAATATTGATTAGATAGTATGATACTAGTCTTCCAGCTGGAAAACAACAGCAGAACCATTAGATATGCCTTCTGTCAGATATCTCGTTAAATCTTCGATTTATCTGTAAGCCTCTAGATTTATATTTTTAGTCTTTGAGTCATTTTATCTACTCTCACTGCATTCTCTCTTTGAATGATCTCATATACAATCAATTTGCAGTGACTTCCCAAACCCACAATTCTTCTTCCTGATTTAGAGCTTTGTACACAAGGTCTCATCATTGTTAACTGTACCATAAAAACAACATTGCTTCTTACTTTACGATAGAAAGTAGCCCAAAAGAAAATCAAAACTCAATATTCTTTTCAACACTTCCTCTATAAACACGACTGCATATACATTCTACCTCAGTGACTGCACCAGAATCCATCCAGAATCCCATCATAAACTGGTCGCCCACCCTTCATTGTTTCATTACATACTCCATCCTACATCAGCACCCTATCATGTGTTAGTTGTTGTCCAATAAAAATACTTATGTTCTCTGAACTCTGTCTATTTGTTTCCACAACTACCATTTTATTCCAAACCTTTATCTTTCACAGGCATAGCAAGCTACGAATGGCCAACCTGTGTATGGGCCTGAGTTTAATCACTACAGTTCATGAAGTCCTTGTATAATTATTTTAGCACTTAAATACAATACAGAAGCATTACTAAAGCTACATAAATCTTATCCTTCTATAATATTAGACTCTTTAGTATTACCATATACATTGTGGGTGCACACATATTACTATTGTTTGATTCGTATTACTATTGGTAGTCATGCTTTGTTTTAAAGATAACTTTGTGCTTATTCTTAATAATGACAGCTTACAAATGGAAATATTTTTAATACAACCCTTTTTTCCTTCAAGCCAACCTACTACTTATGCAAATATTTTAATGCAACTACAAAATCAAGTTGCAACTATCTAGTTTCATAGAATTTCTCCATCATAATGACAACATTTTCAATATAGATCATCACAGGAATGTTTATTGCTTTTGAATCATCTACTTCATACACTCTTTTTATCATATTCCAAATTCGACTCTTTATAACACAGAAGGCATGCAGCTCTAACATTTTGGAATTTTTCCAAAATTATTTTAACCTTATCTCTCAATTTTTGTCCTTCCCCTTATAGACTCCCTGCTCCCAGCAGACTCACTTGACTGATTATGAGTATGTATCACTTGCTCATTCCCACCTGCAACTAATTCAACAAACAGATGACATTTGTGAGACAGTGCTAGACACCATTGTGCATGTGAATTTTGCACACTTGATATTCTTCTGTCTCTTTTAAAATCCAATTTCCCTTCAAATTTCTTCAATATATATTTTTTTAAATCAAATGTTGCTAACTCTTCACACACTCCTTCTGGGTGCTTCAGGCAATCATGAGTGTGGTTTTCACCTTGTATATTTGCATTTGTTTGTATTCTGCTTTGTGAGCATGTGGCAAAAGCTCGAGAGCCCCTAGTCTTTATGTACAACTACCTCCCATGGTCCTCAAAACAAATAATTTGTCCTGTATCTTCCATCCATGACCCCTGCACATGGTTCCATATATTGCACAATTGGCAAAGGGTAGTTCACTATCTCTTAAAAGGATATTAAAATAGAGTAAATTTTTCAATATGTGTAATAAATGATGCAGGAACATAAAGCAGAAATTCAAGAGATGAAAGAAGAATAGATACTTAAAACAGTAAAGAAGATTATACAGAAGAGAGTGGATTGTACAGTCATGACATGTATACTGTTCATAGCCTTAGTTAAATAGGATTATACATGAATTATGAACCCTGTAAAATTATTAATCACACAAATTATAGAGAAACTGCTTCTTATTTATGTAGATAACAAGTCATGCTAACTTCATAAGTGGATACTGATTTCCACCTTCTTAAAAAATGGAGGGCGGGTGGGCAGTAAGCATTCTATGTAGAAAGTTTTTGGCTATTCTCAAATACATTTTATAACATTTTAAAGTACTTGAAGGTACTTCTGAGCTTAATAAACTTATGTTGTGCCAAAGTCAAACTAAGATATACTCAAAATTTAATTTAGAGGCTAATTTAATAACTCAGCATGCCCCTTAGTCTTACAGATTTACATCATTATCAAAACCCCATAGGACACTTTATAATCGAGTAAACAAAATTTAGAAATTATTTAAAACATCTAAGACTGAAAAATCTGTCATATCTAGATCATTTTATCTTTGCCAGTGTTTACATAAACATTGTTATTTCATGTTTTATTGATAAAGAAGTAGATATAGAACAAGTTGAGAATCAATGTTTAAGCATTCAAGTTTACATTGATCTACTGAGAATCATTGTATAATATGCAAAAAAATTATTTATTGAAAAACTAAATACAGAAAACTGCTAGTTCTCTAAAATAAGAAATTCACATTTAATTAATTTTTATATTTTGTATGTTTCAAATTCTACATTATATACAAGGAATACGATGCTTACTTAAGATTAACACTTGAATATTACATAATTCATAACATCCAAATTAGCATGCTAAAAACTAATGGTGATCTTTCTGATCTTACTCCTGACTTTGCTATCCTGGTGGTGGAGCCATAAACCTGTAAGTCATGAAGACCTTTAGTGTTATCATTTTATAACATCATCATTTCATTTTAATTATTTTTCCTGCTCTTCTGACATTTTTTTCACTTTTGGTCTACACTGGACATTAAACCAGAAATTATAATTAGCAAAATGGACTTTAGTAAGAGTCTCAAAATAGATTAACTATACCAAACCAAATTATGACATACATCATAGACTGAGTTTCAGCTCCTTTTACACCACATTGTTCAGAAACATATTTGTAAAAATAGACTACAGAAAACTTGAATTAACAGTAATTCAGCATTCACTCAACTATTTTTAAACATAAGTCCACTGACTTCACCAGCAAATTTGTTAGTATATAAATTCTGCCTAATACTTGCTAAAACTAAAAATCCTATAAACTAAGAAACTTCTTCTATTGAGAAGCTTTATACTTCTTTTTTTATTATACTGTACTTTGTTGGAGCAAAAAGAATCTTTTTTATTTCCTCCCTACCACAGGCATGTTAGTCATGTCTTTGGTTGGTGTTGTTTAGTTCTAGAATTTTCAAAATTATTTTATTTTTCAATTCTGGTTCTCTGATAACATTTGTTAATTTGTTATCTGATCATGTATTTTCCTGAACCTATTAATCACCATTATTTAAAACTCTATGTTTTATACTTCCAATATTGAATTTATCTGTGGAGCTACATTAATTTTAAAGCATGTTTTCATTTATTTTATTTTCCATATTTTATATTTATATGTTGTTTCTTTAGATACTTGGCAATTGTTGATAAAGATGTAAGAGATTTTGCAGAAAAAAAAATTGTAGATGGTTTGAATCACATTATTTTCCTTCACAGTATGTTCAACCAGCATATAAGGCAGAAAGATCACTACAATCTAATTAGGGATTGAGCTACCTAGATCGTGCTTTGCTTTTTTTGTAAGAATCTATTTACCTTTTTTTAAATTCTTCATACTAGAATGTATCTACCCAGTCTTTCAATTGAAAACATCAGGTGTTTAATTTTACTTCTCTTCATTAATAGATCTTTAACTATGATTTTTGTCTCTTCAGTATAGTGAAACTATTCAGAAGCCTGCTCTGTGTTTGAAAGATTTTCTTCTTAGATTTTTATCCTCTTTATCTGAAGAACTTCAGAAATCAACAAATACCTGTCATACTCAGTGGAATCAACACTGAAGATCTCAGTTTGAAGCACTGGAGTAGGCTGATCTGAAGGGTTTACCAGGAAGCTGAAGAAATTCTCAGTTATAGTAAATGCCTTGAGTAGACAAATGTATGCATACTTTATTTGTCCACCAAATTTTCGAAGAAGAGAGAAGAAGAAAGATGTGAAAACAATGATGTAACCTATGAAAACAGAAAAGGAATATAATATTTTAACATTTTATTTAAGATTAGAGATAGAGAAAACGTACTGCCTCCTCATGTATCCATAGGGAATGTGAATTTTTCCTGTACTCTACAGTCTCACTGCAGCCTCTTAAATTGATTCTCTAGAAATGAGGAGGAATATGTAATTGATTGATAAGAAGCTGAATTTAACCTGGCTATGTACTTATCCTTTGGTGGTGTGGATTTATCAAATATAAAGACACGAGAAAAGTAGGTCTAGCCTCATAGTCTTTTTTTTTTTTTTTTTTTTTTTTTTTTTTTTTCGTAGGAAAGCTGGTACTTTTCTATTTTATTATTTTATTATTATTATTATTATTATCTACTTTAAGTTCTAGGGTACATGTGCATAACGTGCAGGTTTCGCTTAATATGTATATTGTGCCATGTTGTGTGCTGCACCCATTTGTCTTTTGTGTATTTACATCAGCGTATTCAATGCTAATCCCTCCCCTCCTCCCCCCTCCCCGTGATAGGCTCCCGGTGTGTGATGTTCTTCCCTTTGTACCAAGTGTTGTGTTCTTGAATGTGATGAACATGCAGGTGTTTGGTTTTCTGTTTTGTGATAGTTTGTTGTATGATGGTTGTGCATTCCGTTGTTACATTGTGTTTTTTTCTTATGTTACTGCATGTGTTTGTTTTAATCCAGTCTGTCACAGATGGTGTGTGTTGTTGTTCTGCTATTGTGAATGTGCCACAATAAACTTTATACTTGTGTGCACGTTTTTGTCTTTGTAGCAGCAAGTATCATTCATCAACAGCTCATATCAGTTCACATGTAAACTAAATTGTCTTTTCATCATTCACTTCGCCATCAGAGGAAATGCAATCAAACACAATTGAGATACCATCTCTTACACCAGTTAAAGGCAATCATAAAGTCAGGAAACACAGGTGCTGGAGAGGATGTGGATAGAAACAGGGAACACTTTACACTGTTAGGTGGGTTGTAAAATGTGTGTTCTATTTTATTGGAAAACAGTATGACGATTCCTCCCAAGGATCTAGAACTAGATTACCATATGACCCCAGCCTCCCATTACTGGGTATAATCCCAAAGGATTATAAATTTCCATCAGTCTTGCATGTTTAAGTTTTCACATCAGCTGACGGTCGAAATCATAGAGAGGTGCTCCTCAATCACCTAATCTTATGTAGGAGTTATCTGTGTCGCCTCTTTTGCCAATCCTCACTATAATAGGAGCCAAAACAGTATGAAAGACTATATCTCCCTCGCTCGGCGCACACACATACTGATGTGATCGTCACAAATCACATATCTATACTGAGCGAATATTCTATGTTCTCTGCTATATAATACTATATTTTTTCATATTTTCTGTGTATCAAACAATTTTTGTGCCATAAGTATATATCATAAGGAATCAATCAAAGTTACGTACTTAGAATGTGTGAATGTACAGTTCAATACATTATGGTAATAATAAGAATAGAGAATTGATCTACTGCAAGCCTCGCTTTAAATAACTCAGGTTGGATGTTCAGCGTGATTTCATATTGCTAAATTCCATATGTGGTATGTCTATAGAAAACATGATATGTTAATAAAATACTGTATATCGCAGATGCTGGGATTTGATATACCCTCTCCCTCTGAGTATGTAGGAGATACAATTATGACTTGCTTCTAGCCGCTCAAATATTCAATGGTATGAATTCGGGATAACAAAGTTAACAAATGTTATTGAGAACTCAGTTGTCGAGGAATATGTTAAATAATGTGTGTAAAAATCTCTCAATAAGTTTACGTAAACCTAGACCAGAGAACTAGAAGGTATGCTCTCTTACAGTATGTCTTTGAAGAGGACACAAATTGCTAGGGAAGAGGGAAATAAAAAAGATATCTTCTTGGCTCCATAGTCGAGAAGATGACAGAGTATCAATGGACAAGAGATAGTCAGTCAAGGGCTTTATAGAGAAGCTCTAGATCCAAATAGAGAAAGCTGTATCGCTGAGGTTTAGATAGGAGAGATTGTTTAGTTTTAGCACAGTATTAGGCAGAAATTTATATATAACCAAATTTGCTGGTGAAGTCCAGTGACTTATGTTCTAAAACATACGCTGAGTGAAATGCTGACATTACTGTTATGCGTCAAGTTTTCTGTAGTCTATCTCTTTACAATATGTTTCTGAACACAACTGTGGATGTAAAAGGGCGCTGAACTCAGTCTATCCGGATGTATGTCATTAATCATGGTTCATCGTGATACGTCTATCTATTTTGAGGGACTCATTACTAAAGTCCATTTTGCTACATTATAGTTTCTGGTTTTAATGTCCAGTGTGACAACATGAAAAGAAATGTCAGAAAGCAGGAAAATAATTAAAATGAACATGATGACTTTAAAAATGATAACACCTAAAAAAGGATCGCATGACTTACAGGTTTATGGCTCCA
The DNA here is from genome assembly GCF_001698545.2 of Rhinopithecus bieti. Classification (NCBI taxonomy): domain Eukaryota; kingdom Metazoa; phylum Chordata; class Mammalia; order Primates; family Cercopithecidae; genus Rhinopithecus; species Rhinopithecus bieti. Next base: position 10,984 of record NW_016826123.1, read on the forward strand.
CCACCAGGATAGCAAAGTCAGGGGTATAGATCAGAAGATCACATTAGTTTTTAGCATGCTAATTTGGATGTTATGAATTATGTAATCTTCACAGTGTTAATCTTAGTAAGCATCGTATTCCTTGGTATATAATGTAGAATTTGAAACCATACAAAATATTAAAAATTTAATTAAATGTGAATTTCTTATTTTAGAGTAACTAGCAGTTTGTTCTGGATGATTGTATGTGTGTATTGAGGATCAAGAGATAAATGTTTTTTTGGCGAGAGAGAGAGAGAGAGAGAGATGAGAGATTATTTTAAATAATTGGCTCACACAATGATGGAGACTGGCAAATCCAAAATCTTTATGGTAAGCCAGCAGGCTTGAGGCCCAGTGAAGAACTAATGTTTCTGCTGAAATCCAAAAGCCATCAGGAGGGCAGAATTCTGTCTTGCTCAGGAGAGGTCATTATTTTTTTCTATTTAGGTCTTCAGCTAAAAGGATGAGGCCCATCACATTATGGAGCGCAATCTGCTTTATTCAAAGATCACTGATATGTTAATCTCATCCAAAAATATTTTCACAGAAACATTCTGGATAATGTTTGACCAAATATCTGGGCACCTTGGCCAAGCAAGTTGACACACAGAATTAAAGATCACAGCAGAGAACTATGGGCAGCCTCTCAGCTATTTGCCAGCAACCTTGGGAACTGTCAAGAGGATCTTGAGCCTTAAATGAGATTGTAGCCCTAGCAAAACGGTGTCCAGTTTATGGACCCAAGGAAACTGGGCGATAATAAATGTCTGCTGTTTTAAGTCACTAAGTTTGTGGTAATTGTCACACAGTAAATTAAAACTAATATAATCTCTAATCTGAATTAGTCATTCAGATCATTTGATCTAATGACTAATGATCATTGACTAATCATTCAGATGATTAGTCAAACATCTAAAAGAGTTTAGATCAAGCAGATGGTTTCAAAGTAAAATCTAGCTCTAAAATTCATGAATTGTATGATCTGACAATAAATGGCTTTTAAGTACTAAACTAATAAGTAGATCATTCTAAAATGCATTGAATTCCAGGATATTTATTTAGTCTATATTGAAACAAATAAATTTCAGAATAACAAGTTGTAGATACATTAGCTGAATTATAGATGAATATAATGTATTATGAGTATAAAATACATTAATATTTTTAATTCACATTTGGAACAAGGTAACCAAAAGGATCATAAGCCAATCAAATCAGAGTTTGAAGAAATTTTTATGAGAATAAAGTATGTATCACTCCCTGTGCTCAACACAGATATTTCCACAAAACTGGAATCTTGTTATGCAAGTTTCAAAGCTCATTTCAATGATTGTAAGAGTATAAAATCAAGATAGAAATGCTGTAATTTAGAAAGCAGGCTTGTAAACTATTACTCTGTCAGTTTTAAATATTCAATTTGATTTTCAGATTATTACTATGATTCCTTTTTATAGTAAGAAATTGCTCCTGTAAAATAACCCTGATAATCAGTCATAATTCTACATATTCACAAATTAAAACTAATTTTCTGAGAAAAAATTATGTAAGAAAAGCGAGCACCAATTGTTTTTCTTTAGAGTTTCAGGAAAATAGTTATATTCTATTTCTAGCAAATTCTTTTAGAAAACTGTATTATTATCGCTTTATTATATATTGTAAACTGTATGTAAGTAACTTAATATGGTTCATTATGTGTGTGTGTATGTATATAAAATATGTATCTATACCTATAGATAGATAGCCTTTCCCTTCCCTTCCCCTCCCTTCCCCTCCCTTCCCCTTCCCTCCCCTCCTTCCCCTTCCCTCCCCTCCCCTCTCCTTTCCTCTCATTTCCTCTCCATTCCTTTCCCTCTTTCTTGGAGTCTCGCTTTGTCACCCAGGCTGGAGTGCAGTGGCGCAATCTCGGCTCACTGCAAACTCTGCCTCCCGGGTTTACGCCATTCTCCTGCCTCAGCCTCCCAAGTAGCTGGGACTGCAGGTGTCCGCCACCTCACCCGGCTAGTTTTTCTATATTTTTGGTAGAGATGGGGTTTCACTGTGTTAACCAGCATGGTCTGGCTCCTCTGACCTCGTGATTCACCCGCCTCCGCCTCCCAAAGTGCTGGGTTTACAGGCGTGAGCCACTGCGCCTGACCTCTTTTCTTTTCTTTCTTTTTTTTNCTCCCTTCCCCTTCCCTCCCCTCCTTCCCCTTCCCTCCCCTCCCCTCTCCTTTCCTCTCATTTCCTCTCCATTCCTTTCCCTCTTTCTTGGAGTCTCGCTTTGTCACCCAGGCTGGAGTGCAGTGGCGCAATCTCGGCTCACTGCAAACTCTGCCTCCCGGGTTTACGCCATTCTCCTGCCTCAGCCTCCCAAGTAGCTGGGACTGCAGGTGTCCGCCACCTCACCCGGCTAGTTTTCTATATTTTGGTAGAGATGGGGTTTCACTGTGTTAACCAGCATGGTCTGGCTCCTCTGACCTCGTGATTCACCCGCCTCCGCCTCCCAAAGTGCTGGGTTTACAGGCGTGAGCCACTGCGCCTGACCTCTTTTCTTTTCTTTCTTTTTTTTTTTTGCATCTCCCTATTTTGCCAGACTGGTCTTGGACTCCTGGGCTAAGATAGATAGATAGATAGATAGATAGATAGATAGATAGATAGATAGATAGATAGAGATATAGCTATGTAGAGAAATTTCTTTCTCCTTACACACACATATATTATATATATATGCATTTTTAGTAGAGATGGGGTTTCACCGTGTTAGCCAGGATGGTCTCGATCTCCTGACCTCGTGATCTGCCGGTCACAGCCTCCCAAAGTGCTGGGATTACAGGCTTGAGCCACCGCGCCCAGCCGAGAGACTTTTGTATAGAACATGTCAAATAACAAAACAAGGTTAGAGTATTTATGAAATAATAAACAAACACTTTTAAATTTTCATACCAATAATATTCAAATATATTGGCCCAGTGAGGTGGCTCACGCCTATAATCCCAACACTTTGGAAGGCCAAGGCGGGTGGATCACGAGGTCAGGAGATGGAGACCATCCTGGCTAACACCATGAAACCTTGTCTCTACTAAAAATACAAAAAAATTTAGCTAAGGTGTGGTGGCGGGCACCTGTAGTCCCAGCTACTCAGGAGGCTGAGGCAGGAGAATGGCGTGAACCCAGGAGGCAGAGCTTGCAGTGAGTGGAGATCGCGCCACTGCATTCCAGCCTGGGCGACAGAGCAAGACACCGTCTCAAAAAGAAAAAAAAAAAAAAATCAAATATATTTATATGTCATCTTATTATCCTTTTAAAGATTAGTGGAATCAGAAGGCATAAAGTTACACTACCAAAAACTTTGGTGTCTATGAGCTCCCTTCTCCAATTCTCTTTTGGACAATAATAAGATGGATCTATTTTAATATTTTACTTGATTTTCAAGATATCACTATGAAGAGTCTGTGATTTTATAGGATTTTTGGATCACATGAAGAACCATCTGAAGAGTCCCAGGAAGGAAAAATGAGGAACTAAAACTTTTCATGGGCTCTTACCTAAGTTCTCATGTTCTAAGTAGAATTTAAGCTCCTCGGATTCTTCTTAAGAATGGAATGTATCATTTACAATGTAGGCTTAAATCTCCTGGCGTCTACACTTCTGGAAGATCTTATGCATCTTAGTAGCCACCTCAGTGCTTAGCATACAATGAACAGTGAAAATATTCAGGAAAACTAATTCTTGTTTTACGTTTTCACTATATTACATTTCATTAAATTTATGTATAATACAAACATGGTCGATTTTGTCCCCTGGAGGACATGTGACAATTCTTTAGACTGTCCTGAATATCATAAATATGCAGGTACCACTGACATGTAGTGGAGACCACGAATAATGTTAAACACCCTACAATGTATACAATTGTCCTCTAATGCAAAATTATCTGGTCCAAAATGACAAGAGCGCCATGGTTGGGAAACTGCTAAAAACAAAGAAAACTATAAAATTATTTAATAGCTTGCAAATGATAGACAGGATTGGGCAAAATATTTATTAAATGATAATAAAAATGCATTTGGTTCATTAGGCATTCTTTTATTGAATTAGACAGACAATTTTATATCAACACTGCTTGATTTCCTCAACTCCCTGAATCTGTTCAGCTGCAGATATAACATTTCACACAAAAAAAAGGTTAAATGTAAGGCTGATGAAAATGTAGTACAAATGGAGAATGCATTGGCAAATCCTCTAATTCTAGAATGACAAAACAGTTCTGATTGCCCTGATGAGAGATTAATTGAAAATGATTTGGGTCGAAAAATAAGATAATTTATTGATATGAATATGCTAATATGAATAATTTGGTATTCACAGCAATAATTTGAGTGCTGTGGCTATTATGCTGAAAGTTTCCCATTAAAATGTGAATGTAAAATTTTGAATGGCTTATAATGTAGTGAGAACTCATGACTACATGACGCAGATAAGCTATTCTAAGGGGTCTTTTCAGGGACTCCAAATAAAATTAGACTCAGCAGGATCCAAGCTAGAAATTTGATTAGAAATATAAATAGCCCAACCCAAACTCCTTTTATTTGAAATAGTTGCATAGTATTACACAACCATGGAGCACTTCTACTTAGTTATAGGCCTGATAAAGGAAATTCCAATGTTGGTACTTTTCAGTTATTCAAGGACAAGATTCAAAATACAAATTTAAACATGCATTTCTTATCTCCTTCGTCTCTTATTTTAAAGGAAGAAATAGTAAGCTTATGTTTAATATTTTATTTGAAACATGAATTGCTGCCATTTGAATGTTAAGATGAGGTTATACTGAAGTCAGAAGTGGTGTCACTTGTTACTTTATCCGTGGTAGGTAGCACACTGCCTGACACAGTGTCAAATATTTAAATTAATGATGATAATCATGTTCATTCTGCAAAGACTCATCTGCAACTGATATACTTTATGCATTTAGAGTTTTTTTAAGTGCTATTGTATTTTATTTTTTGAGACAGTGTCTTGTTCTGTCACTCCCGCTGAGCACAGTGATGTAACCATGGCTCACTGCAGCCTTGATCTCCTGGGCTCAAGCAATGCTTTCACCTCTGCCTCCTGAGAAGCTGAGACCACAGGAGTGCTTTACTATGCCCAGCTAAGTTCTTTGTTTGTTTTGTTTGTTGTTTTATTTTGTTTTTAAGAAACAGGGTCTCCCTATTTGGCCCAGCTGATCTTAAACTCTTGGGCTAAAATGATCTTTCTGCCTCAGACTCTCAAAGTACAAGTGCTGAGATTATATGTGTGAGCCACCACACCTGGTCTAATTTTGTTAGTATGTTTGCTTGTTTACTGACTCACAGTAGCCTTAGCAATGACTAATGTTATTTGTACTTTTCTCCTTGGTTTATGATAGGCCAAAGCTGGTAACTGATTGTCTGTCTAGTTCATTTATTCCATGATTTTCTTGCTAGATATATGTGGTTATACCAAGCTACAATAAACAGATTCCCAATAATTTTGTTTTACATTGTGGAGTCATTTACTTTATTCAATTTTAGAGTGCCTGGCATGTTTATAATACATATGAATATAAATATGAGTAGAATAACCCTAGGATCATAATAAGGTTCACTGGTATACCCAATGTCAGAATGTTTCAAGTACTATTTCAACCATCATATTTTACTATATAGTTCTTGAAACCAAATATCAAAATCAAAAGTTGAATCTGCTCTAGGACCTTGTGAAGACTGCATGAATAACTACCTCTTGGAGTGGTTAACTACTCTATAAAGAAAACAGTAGAAAAAAACATTATGACTAACATTATGCCTTTTGCTTTAGACATGCCTGTATATACAGACACACATATATATATATACAGAGATAAAATGGTTGTCATAGAGTCTTAGGCGGAAGGTCTATAATTTTTATTGCTATTATCTCCTGCCATTTGGAAAAGAGAGAAAAGAGAGAGAGGATACATTGTAACCCCTTTCCTTTCCTTACTCTCTAGTTTTGGAAAGGATTTTTGAGAATGCTACTGGTTCAGAAACTTTGCTAATGTTTGTTCCTAATAACCTAATTGAAAGAAAAATACAGCCAACAGATAATTATAATTGAGGAACAACAGAGACATTCCAATGACATGACACAAACTAAATACTTCGCAACTCATTGGGGATAAATGGGATAAGAGATTAACTTTGCTTGCCATGACATATCAAAAGAGAAATGGGCTATAGTGTTCCAGTATTAGAAATTAACTGACACAATTTTTATCACTAGTCAAGAGTGATAAAAAGGATATTTATCATAAAAACTCTGCCATTTGTATGGGGAGAGGTATGTAAGATTTTCTGGAAGGCCAGACACCAGATGAGAGGGAGTAGTTAATTATAAGTGCATTGGACATTGTTCTCTTTTTGATGTTGTCCTCCCATAAGAAATCTATTATATATTTAGAGCAAAAGGAGATGATAGGAAGGGGAATTTCTTTGCAGTCCAATAACCACATGGAGACTAAAATGAATGCTGATAGAAAAGAACATTGAGTAATTATATCTACATTTTCATCATCCATAAACCCTAATGAAAATTTGCTTATGTTTCTCATTCATGTTATGAAACCTCTTGGAAATGTCTTGAAGCCTTGAAGCTATGAGACAAAACTATAATAATATAAACGTGCAATATGTAAAAATTGGTAAAAATTTGTGGATCCCTTAACAAAAGAATATTCTCTGGTTCTAAAGGCTGGAATATGAATGTATAAATGAGAGTAGATTCTAAGGTCACAATAGAAAAGATTGCTTGATAAAAATTGAAAAATTGAAGGGGTAGCTGATCCAGGTTAGTCAGTCATGATGACTTGGGGTCTTCAAGCTGCACTTATGAGAAACTTTTTCTGTACATAAAATGGATGTAAAGAAGGGAGTTATAAGAGGAATGAAATCTCTTTTGAATTGGTCGGGATTTGAGCCAGTAGGAAGGCAGTTCAAGGGAGTTTCTAAGCATGAGACACAGGCACAAAGAAATAAACCTTATTAAGGGTGTCAGGTGGCTTTAGGGAGTACAGGAAGTTTTGACCTTGAACTATGGCCGATATACCTGGGAAGAATGCCAGATGGACTTCGTTTCACCAATGATCAATGCAGCAAAATAATGGTGTTAACTTCAACAGGGGTTGTATGCAAAGGTGAACTCAGTATATATAACCTGAAACCCCGATCAATGTGTGTAGTTGAGTCGAGTTGAAAAACAAAATGCTATCATGCATTCTTCAGCATTTTGTAGCTCCCAGTATAGAAGAACAGTATCTCTCTAACCTAAACGTTTTGCTAGAAACACTGCCAAGGCAATATATTAAATTAAACGTATTAGAGACTAGGCTCTGTTCCCATTATAAGGTTCCTACTTTTAGAGAGAAGACTTTCAAAAGGTGAGAGTAGAAAAGTGCTAGGGTTACAACAGCAGCCTTAATTGAATTATTCCTTTATTTTAGACGCTGTGTTAAGTGTATTACATGCATTATCTTATTTAATCATGTCTACAGGATTGTATTTGATGTATGACAAAAATAAGGTTTAGAACAATGCAGTACAAGTCCAAAATCTCAAATACTTTAAATGATAAAGATGAGATTAAAAACAAGATACATCTGACAAAGTTGGCTAACCTCCAGTTTATAGTAACCAAAGATAAACTGTATGAATTTATGGGGCACTGATCTATAGAAAATGTCAGCTAAGCAATGTACCTGTCAAAGTATAAGATGGAGATATTTCATGACCAAAACAACTCCCTTCTGTATAGAGTGATTGGACATAGAACTTGTTTGCATTTGTAGTTTACACCTTCCTCTGCTTTGTCAGTGTTTCATAATTAATTGCATCCTTCATCTAGTTAGTAAAGCTTACTGGGAAAGATCTCTGATTTTCTGACTCTAACAATCTGATCTTTGGTATGAACGCATACACTGGTTATTGTCAAAATTTTTCATGTATGAAAATGTAATGGTGTGATCCTTTGATAGACTAACTAAAGACTGAATATGAAAAACAGCAAACTTGAGCACTTAGGATCCTATCCAGGATACTCTTGCCAGGATAAGGAAATGGTGATATTGCTTAAATGGCTATGTCATTGTTAACGTAGGAAACACACAGGGTGATAATGCTGTCTAGAATGACATCCTCCAAGCAAACACTGAACACATAAAAGTGGATGTTTTACACATTACAATAATTGGTATTATTTTTCTCTGACTTCACGTGGAAGGCAAAATTTAGGTCCTCAGGGCTTGATGTCAGTCTAAGAAGCAGTGAGCCATCAACCTTTTGTGTCAGAGAATGAGATGCAGTGTTTAACTGTACTTCATCTTCAACATCCTTTAAAAAAATGATGACTGGTAACTATCATTTATTTTTAAGTTGCTTATAGTTTTTTTGAAATAATACCAAAGAGCTTTTAATATGGTCTAGGTTTTACAGTCTAAAATATTTCAGCCAATTTTTGAAAATGTAAACTGACATTTCTGTATAACGTGTTATTTTGTTTTTTATAAAAATAATCTTAGCTGTTTCTTTATCTCACTGTTTATCAGTGTTTTACTCTGGCCCTCAATTAATCAATGTCTTCTTTCTGGATGTTAATGATGCTATCACAATCCACTGTCCTGCCCACTAACTTGAAAATATTTTACTTTCATCTTTATAAATTGTTGAGAACTCTTGAAATCTTTCAAATATTCTTTATAGATCTCATGCCAAAATTCATTAAAATGTTCAGACTTGATTTTATTTATTGTCATTTTAATATAAAGAGGCCAAGATTAATATTTAAAGATTGGAAATATTCTATCACTTTCAGATTCATAGCATAGTAGTGTAGAATCTAGAGACTACAATCCATAAACATCTGACTTTGAAAACTAAAATCAGACTTTGTTGGAAAATATAGAAAGTGAAGGTGATAATTTCCAGCTAGATGTGTAAAGAAAGTATCAATGTCTTGGGCGGGCAAGGTGACTCATGCCTGTACTCCCAACAACACTTTAGGAAGTTGAGGAGGGCGGATCCCCTGAGGTCAGGAGTTCAAAACCAGCCTGGCCAACATGGCAAAACCTGTCACCACTAAAAAATAAAACATAAAAAATTAGCTGGGCATGGTGGCGGGTGCCTGTAATCTCAGCTACTCTGGAGGCTGAGGCAGGAGAATCACTTGACTCTAGGAGGCAGACGTTGCAGTGAGCAGAGTTCGCGCCACTGCACTCCAGCCCGACTCTTGAGAGAGACTCTGTCTCAAAAAAATAAATAAATAAATAAAATGAAAGAAGGTATCAACCTCTTTACATGCATATTTTAGTTTTTCAGGGGGCCAGAAGCATTCTATAAGGCTAGTGATATTTTTAACTGTAACCATTTCTCTTCTAGCATACCCAATGAAACATTATGACACCTATGTAGACATAAAACAGCTGTCATTATAGTTTTTGTTTGTTTGACCACAAGCGCAGAATACACATTTTTAAAATGACAACATAATTTGTTTTCTTTCCCTGTATGTGTGTATGTATGTATGTATGTATTTATTTATTTTTGTGCATATCTAGTCATATTTGAGTAAGTGGAAATAATATAATTTTATAGCAAAATAGATACACTTTTCTTAAACTCATTTTAATGTTTTAAAATTTTTTAAGGAAAATTGTTACTTTTTTAAGCTATACTACTTAATTGTTTACTTGCATCATAATGGAGCTCCAAGTGTTCAGGTGATTAAATACATTGTCCTTTGAGGAACAGAAAACCTGAAACACAGTTGTGCCACTTCCTTAGACTCCTAACCATACAATGAGGGGGTAAAAATTGAACAAACAAAAGAAGACTACCTTCATAAAATCACCAAAGCCAACTGAAGACAAATAAATTCAGAAAGAAAAGAAAAAGAAACATCTTCAGTATTTGGATAGGGTTAGGATTGGAAAGCTTGCTGTGAAATAAATGTTGATTCTCACTGGATACTTTTTCACATTAGGCTGGGTGGCTTCAGGCTTAGTTGTAGGCTCCACTTTTTTTTTTTTTGTTTGTTTGTTTTAAGTCTTCTGAAATTCCAGTAGACAGATTTATGCTAATTATAAACCTGTATTTTTACATTTTCAATATACATATTTTAGTATATATTTATTGAGAATTATTTTATGCCAGGGAATTGGGCATGAAAATAATATTAAAAACTAATATTAAAGAACCACTCAATATTTGTCAAGCTTATATTTTACTGACATTAATTTGTAGCCTTATTGTGAAAAGCTTCAGAGATAAATGCCATTATAACTTCATTTTAAAGATAATAAAACTGATAATCAGATCATTTATAAATTATTTGTTCATCAACACAGTAAAATCTTGGCAGGAACAAGTTTCAAACCCATGCATGTTATTTTGAAACTTTGCTCCTAACTAGAGAGCAAGACACAGTTGTCAAAAGATAGCTCAGCCTCCCAAAGTGAACGTGAGCCATCTAGTGAACGATCAGCTCTGGTAGAGAAAGTGTCTACTCGGGTAATAATTACTTAGAATAAAAAAGTAAGATTTTGCCAGGAAAGAAACTTGAATACTCCAGACAGACAAAGTACCAAGGCACCAACAGTGTGCAAAGGCCACACAAAATTAACTTGGCTTTGGCTTGAAAAGGGAAGGTAGGAAATTGTATGGGAAGAGTAGTGTGACTGACGTTGAAAGGATGTGTGCACGAGAAAGCCAGGGCTCAATCATTTGTGTGAGAATGTCGTTGTGACATGTTGAGAATGTCATTGGGCACTGTCTTTCTCCTACATTAAACTTGAAGTGCCATGATGGCAGAGAATATTTCTGTATTATTTATATTCGTTTCTCAATGTCGATTGCAATGCCTTTTGCTACCCAATAAATATATGTTAAATGAATGAATGAATGATTTAAATATGGCTTGATGGGTAGATTGGAGTTAGATTTTGTAGGACCATTAAGGTTCTTTGGATGTTTATGGAGGAAAGTGACAGACTGCACATTTTGTGTTTCTCGGAACAACTCTGGCATTAATTTAGCCTTCCGTGGAGATAAATGATAATTTATAAATAAGGGGTAAGTTTCTAAAGCACTTCTGTTGCTGATTTATTATGTTATTCTGAGGAAACAATGAGTACTTTCTATTTTCTTCTCTGTAAGATGGGAAGATGAGACTATCAGCCATCCTGCCCAGAAAGTGTATATAATGTATTAGAGCCTGAGAGCCTGGGTAGTACTGCACTGACATTTATGCAGTGGAAAAATGTACATGGTAGGGCTGGAGTGTAGAAAGTATGGGGAGTTGAAGTAGAGGTCGCTTCTAATAAAAACCACAAAAAGAACTTCAGAGCTGTTATACCTGGCTTATTTCCGCCACCTAAATAAAAAGCTTGAGATAAAGGGAGAGGATAAGTCTTGTACTTTGGATACATTTTAGAAAAGAATTTCCCTGAGGGAAATATCACTAACTAAAAATCTTTGAAAATAGAATTTGTAGTCTGAGCTGTAGGCCTCTTTATTCTAGCAGTTCACTGATATATTGCATGATAACCCTAGTTTGTTCAACTGGCATACTTACCCTGTCACAGCTCGCAATTATTTCAATACACAAAAGTGGTTATTAAATAGCTAAGGAAACTAGAGCCCCCAGATGACAATAGAGGAGTTAACATTGAGAGAAATCAGAATGGTTTCAACGGTGTGAGTTATAAGATCATAATGTTTATGATTCAAAACACAAATTGTTTTCCAATAAGTAAATCTTTCCTAAGCGAATTTAAAATGGTTAATTCCTGAATATATAAGAAAAAATAAATGAGTAAAATTGATAATAATATAAATTCTAAAATAGTACAATGTGGTTTGTGGAATACCTACCATTACGTTATTTTCACAGACAGCCTGTAAGAGGGCAGGTTCTGCATTTATTTTCTCATTGTATAAAAGACTATACTGATAAATTATTCAGAGTCCTGCTCTAAGTTACAAAGACACAATAAATTTCAGAACTAAATACAAAATTTACAATGTCTCTCAAAGAACTAAAATACCATTTCTGTCTGTTTAACTCTAGTTTCTACTTCTTATCAATACATTTTTAAAAAATATTGGTGTTCTCCCTGAGTTGTGATACATATTTAGAATGTGAAGCCTTTGGCATTGCTCACAGAACCAGCAGCTGGAGTGCCTCTGGCCTGATATATCTCAGCAGCTGCCTTCAGAACTATTGAAGCCAGACTCCTTTTCTTCTCTACTTCTGCTTTTCTTTGGAACTGTTGGTAGGATGTTATCTTTTCTGCAAAAGCTGCAGTGCATCTTTCCATAAATAATGCATTTATGGTAAGACTTCAACTTGACTTTTCCTCAATCTTCTTGTTTATTCTCCTCTCCTTCCCCAGTGACACCTAGTGGTATTGTATTTACTTCTGACTGCCCTGGGGATCAAATGATTCTCCGGCTTCAGCCTCCCAAGTAGCTGGGATTACAGGCACCCACCACTTCTAGCTGCATATTTTTGCCATCTATAATTTTTTTGAGACCTTAATTATTTCAGTCTACAACCTGCATCTAGCAGGGCTACACAGACAGCAGTTGTAAAACTTCTTTTAGCTACTTGAAACATTAAATATTTCACATGTATTAGCAGTTCTATATCCCAGCAATGAATTCCAAAGTAGTGACATTGCTACCACTCAGTACTTTCGATGTTAAATAAAATTACAATAGAAAATTTCTGGAAATATTCTTAGTTGAGTGTTAACTACAGGTATCATGATGTATTTTTTAACCCAACTTGAGTTGTCCAGTTGAATATTTTTTATATTATTTTAAAATTTTTTCACTAATCATTTTCACATATTTTTATAATTCTTATTAGATGTATTGAAACAAATCATTATTAAAATTAAGAACTTTTTTTTACTTATTGATGTATCCTTCAAATATATGTAATATGCCAATGTAACGGACTCTACATTAGTTATCTATTGCTACAGTAATGTGTAATCAACAACCTCACATCTCAGTGCTTAAGACAATAAGCTCTTTTAAACTGACACGTGTATGGGTTGGCTAGGGAATAATTTGGCCTCAGTGACCTATGATGCTCGTGTGTACATCTGTGATTAGTAGTAGACAGGTAGGTGGCTTCGTTTAGCTGGTTTCTCACAGGTCTGGCCTCAACTAACATTTGGTCTCTCATTCTCCAACAAGCTAACCTGAGTTTGTTCTGAAAGTCTAGTCAGAGAAACAAGGAAGAGAAGGACATAAGCATTCAAGGGTTCTTGAACTCTGCTTTGGAAATAAAATACTGTCACTTGTTTCATATTCTGTTTTCTCAAAGCAAGTCACAAAACCATTGCAAATTCAAGATTCAGGAAATAAGATCCAACACTTTCAAAGGACCTACAATGTCATTTGTCAAGAGCATGAACACAGGAAAGAAGGGTATGGAGTCTGGGACATTTTTACAATGAATCATTTTTTTCTTTTGTTAATTTTACAAGTTTTAAATGTATACTCTTTGAAAAGGAAAAAAAATAAGCTTCTTTCTGACAGTTTTTATGGTTATATGTCTGTGCGTATATTTTAATTTCTATCCTATTTTAAAATTATTTGCATTCTACCATTTTTGAGGCATTATTTTAATAATAGTTTACAAGTGTCTAGATACTTAGTTCTTAAATTTTCAGTTACTTTTCTTTATATAGAAGCAAATATTTAAATTCCTCATATAATAACAATTTATTTTTATCTGCAAGTTTTGAATATTTGAAGACTAATCATTTTAAATTATTTAATTATAAATATTAATTCTAACCAATGGTTCTTTTTATTTATATATATTATCAATGTGTTTTAAATTAAAAAGATTTTATAAAAATGTTAACTTTTAGATAGTGTTTTTTAAAGTAATAACATTGTATTCAGGGAATGTAGATGGATTCACGACATGGATGACTTTCACAATCATACTGTGGAACAAAGGAAAACAGGCACAAAAATAATACGGACATATGATTTCATTTGTATAAAGTTCAAAAACAATAAAACTGTTATT
>NW_016826123.1:25137-34521 GCF_001698545.2 Rhinopithecus bieti
ATATTATCAATGTGTTTTAATTAAAAGATTTTATAAAATGTTAACTTTTAGATAGTGTTTTTTAAAGTAATAACATTGTATTCAGGGAATGTAGATGGATTCACGACATGGATGACTTTCACAATCATACTGTGGAACAAAGGAAAACAGGCACAAAATAATACGGACATATGATTTCATTTGTATAAAGTTCAAAACAATAAAACTGTTATTTATCCTTCAGAAGTGTGTAGCAATAAGACGGGGGCATGAAGTAGTTTCAAGAACACTGGTAATACATGTTTTTCTTGATCTAGGAGTTAGTTATATGGCTTTTGGTGAAGTAGGATATTTCCCTGACCCCTTTGCAAGATTCGTGACCAGGGTGTGTTAACTCAGCCCTTCACTCTCAACTCCTCATGGGAGGGAGTGCACAAGCAAATGAGGTGGGAACTGGAGTGCACCAGCATTGGAACCGGCCAGCTGCTTCAGCACTGGCAGGAGCAAACTCCGTGTGGGTCCGGCAGCAGCATCCAGGTAGGGGTGCCTGGGACACCGAAGCCCTAGAGGGCGTGTTACAGTGTTCTTTTAGCTCTGCCATCAACAGATGGCTTAAGTGTTAACAGCTCAGTGGGCCCTTTGCCTCATTGTGTGTGGCACCTGCCCTCCACCAGCGAGGGCAAAGGGCCAGCGTCACAGCCTTTTGTATGTACCCTCGTGGCTCTCGAGCTCTTGTCTGGCATCCAGGAAAAATAACGTCACATGAGCGAATTGAAGGATAGTAAATGCAGGGCATTTTTTGCTGATGAAAGTGCATCTCAGTGGGAAGGGGAGCTGAATAGGGGATGGGACAAAAGTAATCTTGCCCTGAAGTCCAGCCACATGCGGCCAGATTCTTTTCCAAAGTTATGCTATCAATCTCTCCCTCTGGCGTCACACCGCTTTTTTCTGACATACAGCTGTGGCCCATCCACTAGCTGAGTGTGGGGTTTTTATAGGCACAGGATGGGGCAGGGTGGGGCCATGTGTGGTTTAGGAAAAGGACATTTGAGAGGGAAAACTGGGCTATAAGTTCCCACTTTGGGCTGTGGTTTCAGACTTTTTGACTTGTGGGTGGGATTTTTACCTGGGACCCTTTTCTGACTAGAATTTCTCTGCCTCCTGTTCCTATCATTGCTAGTATGTGAATAAGCATAAAGCTGTATTCTTGTGATGTATGAACATTCCTATATATTTTTGTATATCAGTGAGAAGCTAGAAAATCTTAATGAACCTGCTTAACAGCAGATTACATAGAACTCAAAAGAGAATTCGTAGAATAAGCATAAATTAAGGTAATCACAAGCTCACATGACAGACATCCAAAGAGAGAAATTTATAAATGGGAAGTTTTGAGACATAAAGAGAGTGAGATTTCAACGACTACACATACATACCCCTTTCCAATGTGGCATTGTCACTTCTCCCATCAAGACAAAGACTACCTCATTGCTTGCATCTGGTATAGTTCTGGAACATGCTTTGACCATCAGAATGTGGCAAAAATGGCAGTCTAACCTTTGGAAAGCTTTGCAACTATCAAGTAATTGTGCAGTTCCTAAGCAGCCAGGTTGGCTTACTACACTTTGAAAAATTTAGTCAGTAAAGAGACAGCCAGACCAAATGAATTTAGACAGTTAATTATTTCTGGTATTGCAGGCAGCTTGAACTTCATGCTCTCATCGAAATCCCAGGGCGATAATGCAGAATGAGCCCAGGTGAATATTCAGCACACAGCTAATCTGTGTTCAGCTTTGGAGCTCCAAGGTTATGAAACCCCCGTTTTTTGTTTTTTGTTTTTTCTCATAGCTGCTAAGAACAATAACAAAACTTGCCACATTTTGGTCTAAATGAGACATTGGATTTATTACTCTGGAATGTAAAAAGTTCTTCTTCCAGGAATAGGAGACTTTACTATCTTTCACCGTCTTACACAAAAATTATTAAATTGGTCATAAACGCCTAGCTGTGTATAAATGTCAGAGATGCATGGAATATTGTCTTTCAACAGCTTCTGTTCTGGTTTCTCAAAATGAGTCTACCAGCAGGGCACAGTGATTCATGTCTGTAATCCCAGCACTTTGGGAGGCCAAGGGGGGTGGATCACCTGAGGTTAGGAGTTCAAGACCAGTCTGGTCAACATGGCGAAACCCCAACTATAGTAAAAATACAAAAATTAGCCACATATGTTGGTGGGAACCTGAAATCCCAGCTACTTGGAAGGCTGAGGCAGGAGAATTACTTGAACCCGGGAGGTGAAAGTTACAGTGAGCTGAGATTGCGCCATTGCACTCCAGCTTAAGCAACAGAACAAGACACTATCTCAAAAAAAAAGTGTCTACCTTCAGGTAAAAAGGACTGTTCTATAATTTAGAAGATGAAAGGACATGTAGAAATGTCAGAGACATTCCAACTGAAGACCCTTATAAACAAGTAGAAGAAACACTAATTTGAGTCCGGCCAAAATTGCTGATTTACAGATTGTGACCAAACAAAACCCTAAATTTTGAGACTATTTGTTATAGAACATTAGACACAGAAACAAACATGTTGAGGTAAGAATCATAATAAAAATGTCAAAGCACAGCTGGCTACTTTTTTTTTTTTTTTTTTTTTTTTTTTTTTTTTTTTTTTTTTTTTTTTTTTTGAGATGGAGTCTCGCTCTGTCGCCCAGGGTGGAGTGCAGTGGCCGGATCTCTGCTCACTGCAAGCTCCGCCTCCCGGGTTTACGCCCTTCTCCTGTCTCAGCCTCCCGAGTAGCTGGGACTACAGGCGCCCGCCACCTCGCCCGGCTAGTTTTTTGTATTTTTTTTAGTAGAGAGGGGGTTTCACCGTGTTAGCCAGGATGGTCTCGATCTCCTGACCTCGTGATCCGCCCGCCTCGGCCTCCCAAAGTACTGGGATTACAGGCTTGAGCCACCGCGCCCGGCCAGCTGGCTACTTTTAAGAACAGTCATGGGTTGTTTGGTACAAAATGATTTTCCTTCTAGGATTACTTTGGTAAAGACATATTTCTGAAGCTATTTGGAAAAAAAAATCTGTTCCTGTAAACAAAATATTTTACATCCTGATTGATCAGCGGTTCTTTATGATTAGTATTAACTTATATCTACAGAAACACATTTTAATAGTTATCACCATTTTTTCAACTTTCTTTTCATTAATAGTTTGAGTCAGTGACAAATGGCATTAGAATATCCCTACCAAGCCTATGCAAATATTTGTGAATAGCACTTGATTCAGTTGATATGGAACTGGCAAGTCCACCTTTGAGTTTTCCTTTTGTTTTGAGGTAGAATGAAGTGGAGTGTTGAATATTTTCACTATGGTGTTTATTTTTTTGCCCATTCCACAACCACGCGTTGTTTACAGTTAACGAGTTACATTAAGATGAAACTTGAAGCTCCTACAAGATCCTCCCCTACCTTTAAGTTTTTATCTTCATTGCATTTCCCCTCTGTCACTTTGCTCCAACCATGTTGGCCTACTTCTTCTTCTTTATGTTAGAATTCTGTCCCCTTTCTGGAATGTTCTTCTTTCATATAACTGTATTCTAGTCTTCCTTTTCTCTTTCAGTTCTTCAGTCAAATACCATTGTATTAGGAACTCATTCCTAGACTGTGTAGCCGAACTTCTGCAACTTACTACTACAGTTTCACTCAAGCTTTTTCCTCATGATTTTCATCATTAATAGACTAATTTTGAGACAGGAAATCTCCTTTGACTGCCTCACGGGACTTGCAACAGGGTTGCTCATGTACTCAACTGCTGTGCTCAAACCCCCTGTGGGAAGGGGAGTATGCAGAGCGCAGGAGCTGGGACAAGCACTTTTGGACGCTGGCAGCAATGAATCCCATATCAGCCCACGACAGAGTCGAGGGGTTGCCCCCAACCATTGGAACCCTGGAGGGCATATGTTACCAATGATGCTCTTTTATATTTGCAATCCATGGATGACTTAAGTGTTAAACAGCTAAGTGAAGAGTAAGTATGACACACTTTTTGGATTCCCGCACCCATTGCATCCCAAATTCTTGTCCGATGTCCAAGAAGAATCAGGTCACATGAATGGACTGAAAGGTGGTGTATGTGGAGGATTTCACTGAGTGACGGAAGTGGCTCTCAGTGGGATGGGGAGCTGCAAAGGGGATGGAGTAGGAACATAACCTTCCCCTAGAGTCCAGCCATCCCCAGCCAGACTCCTTTCTAACCATAGTCTCCAATGTCCAGCTGCCTCTTCCACTCTCAATGTTCAGACGATGCTTCTCTTCTCTCCTTCTCTGCCATGCCACTCAGCTCTTTGCTAGTGGAGCTTAGGGATTTTATGGTTACAGGGTGTGGAGCTTGTTGGGCAAGACAGGATGGTTTTGGGAAAGGGAACATTAGGGCAGGAAAACAGAAATGCAAGTTCTCATTTAGGGCCGTGGTTCTAGGGTTCAGGGTGGAACCCTCACCAGGGACCCTGTCCTCTTCTACCCGGTATTTCCAGCTTCCTGTTTGTATCAATTTGTTTATTACATTTGTGTTGATGTTTTCTAATTACTTTCTTCCTGAAAATAATCTGAAAAAAGTCATAGACTTTTATTTTGCTTATTGTAATGTTCCTAGCCCTTAGAGTAGTTATTAATACTGGGGAGCACCTTAAAAAAAGTTTGTTAAATTAATGAATAAATGTACAATTAATCCCCTGCTTCCTATGTAAAAGAATCCCCAACAACTTAATGACTTCCAAAAAATGTATTCATCACATTAAGGATTTGATCCATGTCTTCTCACTTGAGGAGTTACTAGAGCCTCCACCATCAGGAAAATTGGCTGTCAGTATGGCAAAGAAAAGAAATTAAGTAGACCCCACACTGACTCTTAAACTTACCCAATCAAAAATGATAAACAGAATGCCGTCACATTACATTGGCCACAGGTAGATTAGCCTGTGCCTACCATGTGTCAAATGATAAGCTGTGAAAGTAACAGAGATCTCTCTAATAAAGTAATATTAATAAACTCAGATTTTATTTCTTATTAGGGGCTGAAAACTCAACTATTCTAAAATATGAATTAGATCCCAGATCTAGGTGATCTATCAAAAATTAGTACATTACTCTACTTCAAATGTTGTTGCATTGAAAGAGATAGTTCACACAGAGCACTTAGCAAAGTGTCTGGAAACTAGTTCAAAACTATCATCCATCATTACTGTCATCATCACTACCCTTTAAAATCCCTTTGAATTAAATTATAATTCTTCCTTAAACAATGCCATATAAAACATATCTACAGTAAGTAGACCAATATTAAGTAATTATTTTTCATTCAAATGTCATTCATCAGTATAGGACCATCTCGTCAGAGGTAATTTTTGAATCATGCTTGATTGAAGCGGTGGCTACTCACTGATTGGCATGTAAGTTATGCTCTAAATCAGAGCAATGGTGCAAGAGTACATAGGAATAAGCTCAAGGCAGTAATTTCTCAAAGACCAAGCAACCAAGTGCTGCAAAAAATATGCGGTCAAATTTATATCCATAATTTATATTCTATATGTAACCCACTTACTAACTAACTGTTGACTGAGTTAGCACTAGGACTGTATTGCTCAGTAATAACAGATAATGCCAGAAACAGAGAAGAACAAAGTGTTGTTCTTGATTACTTTGAGGTGAATTACAAATTAAAAACAGCCCATGGACGTGTACTATGAACTGGAATGCTATGAAAACCACTTGAAAAGATGCAGATGGTAATTTCAACAATTAGATAATGCCAAGGGTGTTGACTTTTCCAACTATTAAAGAAGAGAAATCTGAATTCAAAATCATAGTTTGGAAGTAAGTATTGACAAGGATTCATTTACAATGGAGAAAGGTGATGATGAACTGATACAAAAATAAATAGAAGTAAACTTCTCTATCACATTCTGTGTATTCTTTATTGTTTTAACCTCAATAATCAAAGTTTAAGATAATTAGACATGATGATTAAACACATGCTACTCATTAATAATTACCATAGATTTCCATAGTAAGATAAAAGTGTATACCTTAATGCCTGATTTATTAAGCAAGGATATTCCATTGTTTAACTCGTTGTTGTAAGTGATGATAATTGCTAGAATTTAGCTCTTAGAATTACTGGAAACTACTTAAAGTTATCCATACTAAGAAGAATTAAGATGGAAGAATAAAATCCAGTATGGTTGCCTACAATCATATGGAACCAACTAGTGTTTCACTAACACTTATTTTTAAGGAGCTCAGTGCAATTTACATTTCCATTTTTATTTAACACATTTAATCTAGGTGTTTAGTTGTTCACAAGTATGATAATTTATTTTGCTATTCACTGAGATCTCAGTTGTAAGTCTGATATTCCCGACTTGTCTGAGATTTTTTCCACCTCAAGTTTAAGAAGAAAAAAGTTACCGTGCCTCAACGCACTAAATTACTTTTAGCATTACAATTCCTAGTAGTTTGTCTCTCCTTGATCCTCTGACATTTTTTCATGTCTCCTCTTGTAGTGTACTTAAGCAGAGCTATTTTGATTAAATAACTCTCCAGAGAATGGAGATTATAATACAATAGTCTTCCAAACAGGTTATTCTTGAGTACATATTGCTATTATGCAGTGTAGATATAAAATCAGTATTTCATAAATGCATGTTTCTATGAAATCTGCCAAGTAGATGAATATCTCTTTCATTGTTCCTGACATCATTGAATTATAAATAATAATATGAAGCTCAAATTGTTTATTTGTAATTGAACAGCTCTGAGAAAATTTTCAGTTATCAATGATATAGTCACCTCTAAAAAAGACAGTAACTTTAAAATTACAGTGAACAGTATCTGAAATAATTTCCCTTAAATTGGGCTATTGCTCAGAATTGCCGTAAATCAATTCTCAAATCCAATAGAGTTAAAACGAGTGGCGAGCCCATTCTTATTCAATTCATTATTTTTTCTTTTAGATTCAATCTGCTTCAGTGTTTTCGACTTAAGGTGGCATTAGATAGGCACAGTATTGTTAATTAGCACTGTTGCACCCAGGTGAAGTATTACTAATTAGCATGGTTTCACCCAGGCAGAGAACCCTTCTCTACTAGTCAGATTCTTTACTCTTCTGATAAGTTGGTTTGTTCCTCTTTAAAACAGTTCCCAGGAAAAGCACTTTACTTTCTTAATGTCAAAAGATCACTATCATTAAGCAGTTAGAACATTTTAAATATTAAAGTTAAACATAGGACAATTTAATTGAATCTTCAGAACTTGACTTTTAAGTAAAATACAGTCAAAATAGAATTTTATCAGTGTGATTATTCATCTTATTCTACTTTTCGTGTAGCTAGCCTTTCAGTAAAGACCATTGTATGTTAAATCTTTGGCACACAAAAGTCCCATGAAACCTAATTTCAGCATTAAAGTTTCCATTTCCCATAGCTATCTCACTCTGCTCAGAAACAAAGATTCTTCACACATAAAAAGGAATCAAAATTGTAAATTAGTGACAAAGTAAAAAAAATAGTTTTGGGGGAACAAATCACAAAAAACCAGGATGTCTGTTATTAAAAAGCCAAAAGTTAACAAGTGTTGGTGATGATGTGAAGAAAAGGAACCATTGTACACTGTTGGTGGAGATATAAATTAGTACAACTACTATGGAAAACAGTTGGAAATTCAACAAAAAACTAGACATAGTATTACCATAGGATGCAGGAATCTTGCTGCTGGGTATTTATCCAAAACATCTGACATCAGTATGTCTAAGAGGTGTCTGTATCTTCAGGTTCATCATGGGGCTTTTCACAATAACCAAGTTACGGAAGGAACCTACACCTGTCCATCAAAGAAAAGGCTAAGGAGTTCAGTACCTTTCACTATCACTAGGAAAGAAAATTTCTAATATTCTCATCACAAAAATATGTGATGTTAAATATTTGAAGTGATGAATATGTTATTTAGCTTAATTCAATCATACTAATTATATGCAAAATCATAATACTGTATATACAACTATGATTTGTCAACATATTAATATAATAAATTTTAAACAACTATTTTAGTAGATATACTTTTTTAATTGTTTCTTTTGTAAAAAGCAAAAATTCTCCAAGAAATACCTTTTGACCCAGCAATCCCATTACTGGGTGTATACCCAAAGGATTCTGAATCATTCTACTATAAAGATACATGCACACGTATGTTTATTGTGGCACTATTCACAATCGCAAAGTCTTGGAACCAACCCAAATGTTCATCAGTAATGGATTGGATAAAGAAAATGTGGCACATATACACCATGGAATACTATGCAGCCATAAGAAGGGGTGAGTTCATGTCCTTTGCAGGGACATGATGAAGCTGGAAACCATCATTCTCAGCAAACTAACACAAGAACAGAAAACCAAAGACCACATGTTCTCACTCATAAGTGGGAGTTGAACAATGAGAACACATGGATATAGGGAGGGGAACATCACACACCAGGGCTTGTTGGGGGTGGGGGGCTAGGGGAGGGATAACATTAGGAGAAATATCTAATGTAGGTGATGGGTATATGGGGGCAGCAAACCATCATGGCATGTGTATACCTATGTAACGAAACTGCACTTTCCACACATGTACCCCAGAACTTAAAGTATAATAAACAAACAAAAAATCCCCATTTTTTTAGTTGATTAATTTGAGTAAGACCCTACTACTAATTTTGATAGATTTAATATACTTAAGAGGTTAGGGGCTTAGATTTATTTTATAACTTTTTCTGAAATTAGGGCTATACAACACAAACCAGTGAGAATGATAGCAGAATTGTAGAGCTAGTTGAAATAGAAATGTCCTTTTAAGATATAGCTAATTTAAGCTAAAAAAAAATTTCGGAGATTTATTTTGCTGGTAATTTCTTTTACTTAAATCTACCAAGTTCATCATGGTTGGTGATCTAACCAGGTTTTAGCATGAAATAATATACTTATTAAATTGTGTATTTCCAGATTTTTGTGAGTTGAGGTTGGGAGGCTGAACACATTCTGATTTTCCCATTGAAATATATGTCAAGTACATTTACCTAAAATATTTGAAACGATAGACTTACTTTCTAGAATTTCCTGAGCTGGGAGTTCACATTAACAATGAATAAGATCAATAGTAAGGAGGAAAAAAAAGAAAGTAGTTGCTTCGAGGATAAAATTTTCTGTCTTCTTTTTGGAAAAAAATTTTAAAAAAGAGGCTGCTGTAACCTGATTCATCTCCACTGACAGGCCAATACCAAAACCGATTTACTTCACTTTCACCAATCCTTCATCATTTTTCCTATGATCACACAGCTATTACAATCTCTTTTGACTTGACCAAACAAGAACCCTAAAAA
>NW_016826124.1:0-922 GCF_001698545.2 Rhinopithecus bieti
CAAGGTGCTTTCTGTGAGTTCAGATTTTCTTTATTCAATAAAATCTTTAATAGTTTTTATAAACTAAAGTATTACATTTTATTTTGAAAGGATTTATTTGATAGAAGTATGAAGTGTAGATTGGGAAAAAGTCTCAAAACAGATGTAATAATTTTAATAAAAACAATAAACACCATTGAAAATTATGACATAAGTCATGAAACACGTTTCAAAATAATTAACGATACTTAGTAATGACTGGATATAGAGTGAGTGAAAGACAGGTGCAAGTCAAAAATGAATTAGAAATTTGGTTGGAAGAGAATTAAGAAAGTAATATTGTCGTAGACTTTATTCTCACTCAGGTATGACAGAGAAGGTAGACAAAAGAAAATCAAAGTTATGTAAAATTGAAACAATGTAATACCTTGAAACGTTCACGAAAAACACAAAATAGAAATGTTCTTCTTTACAGAACAAATATACCAATTATACTAATTATTCACTAGGCTACAAAAATGTTTTAATTAATTCCACATCTTATAGATTTTGTGTAAAATAAATATAAAACTCTAATCAAAAGTTAAATAAAAGTAACGATAAATTACAAAATCATTAATGAAGAACTCAAAACAATATCAATTTTTGGATGTATAATTTAACAATAAATAAATTGTTCTAAATACAGTCTGGAATAATTTTGTGGAAACATAGATATAACACAACAGGAAGTTTTAAAACACATTTATATATTACCAAATTAGGAAAAAAAGAAAATTACAGGAATAGGCAACAAACTAAAATTTTACTAAAATAATAAAAATGAAGGTAACAATATTAAAATTCATGTGATTTAGTTAAGTTTAATAACATTGAACAGGAAAAGTGAAATTGTTAATTAAATAGAAAAAATCTTTAAGATAGTAAATGAAATAGATAAATC
>NW_016826125.1:0-4496 GCF_001698545.2 Rhinopithecus bieti
TGAATACACCAGTACTAATGTCAGCAATGTGAAATAATACTTTGGGCAAAAGAATTCTGAATCACATGGGATATTTCCTGAGCTCATCCGTAAAAATGTGCCATTTCCCCAAAGTTAATGTATTCTAGGCATGAAAGGAACAGAGAAGCACTCTAATTTCTCCCCCACATTTGCTTCAATGTATTGCTAATCAAGATCCATTATTCAGCTCTCAATTTAAATGATTATGCACACACCCTGAATGTTCCTAGTTAAGAATAATCATGGCTGATTTATATGTAAGGAGAAATAGATTGTTATCCTGGAATTGTCAGTGCCTGAATTTTAACTCGAAAGAATAAAGAGCAGGATGTGGATAACTGCCACCCCCAGGCCTTTGATGAACACTCTCCATTTCCCAGTGCTGATATCTTGGCCTCACTGAATTTCACCATCTTCAAATGTGCGTTGACACATTTCCATGAGACAATTTTCAGAGCTTCTAAGATCATTAACATTTTACATTAACAATACCAACTATTAATAATCTTTTCCTCATTATTTGGATTACTTAGTCACTACTCTTTAAACACTATAACTGGAAGAAAATTGACAAACAAGAAACATTGGATTATTATTTTGGTTTTCTCAAGCATAGCCCTAGGTCTTAAAATGGAGGGCAGAGTATCTGATCTCTGTAGGATACTAACAAGTGAACCAGTCAAGACTGCAAGCTCCAGGATCACTCACATGTAAAATTTCCATGCAAAAAAGCAAAGGGCAGAACATGCCAATCAAGCATTGTGATGATGCCCTCTAGGGCTACTCTGCTGGAAAGGGATTCTTTGGGGTAAGCAGATTTGTAGGAGAGACCCTTCTAACTTAATGGTAGTGAGAATAAGTCTCATTCAGAAACTTATGGGGCACACCCTGAGAAAGAAGGCTGAGGCAGTAGAAGGATACAGTAGGAAAGGCAGAACTGTGGTAGTGTTGAAACCTTCCAACCAGAGAAGCCATATGGCCAATAGAAAGCATGTGACACTGGAATCCATGCCCAAATTTGAACCCTGGTTCCACCATTTAATGGTCCCATGAACATGAGATAATTGCATCACCACTCAATAATAATTAATGCACATTTCTGACCTTATATGCACCAGTCACTGTTTATTAATCCTTTGTAGAGCAAAAATAAAATTCTGAGCCCCTTGGTCATCTGAACAGACCCCTCCTCTCAGCAAGGGCATTCCAAAGTTAACCTGAAAAACTGGTTTAGGTC
Organism: Rhinopithecus bieti; assembly: GCF_001698545.2. Taxonomy (NCBI): domain Eukaryota; kingdom Metazoa; phylum Chordata; class Mammalia; order Primates; family Cercopithecidae; genus Rhinopithecus; species Rhinopithecus bieti. The sequence goes on from NW_016826125.1 coordinate 1,259, forward strand.
ATGATGGAAAGTGGGGTCAGACATGCCTCATTATATCCTCCTCCCTTTTGGAATTCTGGAAAAGCTGACCAGCATTAACTTAAACACAGATCTTAAGTCTGATAAGATACATTTACAGTCTATTCTCTCTGAAGCCTGCTACCTGGAGGCTTCATCTGCGTAATAAAACCTTGCTCCACAACCCCTTATCATAACCCAGATATTCCTTTCTATTGATTTCAGGTCTTTAGATAATAACTGTTTCAACCAATTGCCAATCAGAAAATCTTTAAATCTACCTATGACCTGAAAGTTCCTGCTTCAAGCAGTCCCATCTTTCCAGATCCAGCCAACATACACCTTACATGTATTGATAGATATATTATGTCTCCCTAAAATACATAAATGGAAGGTGTACTCTGATCACCTTGGGCACATGTCATCCAGACCTCCTGAAGTTGTGTCACAGGCATGTGCTTAACCTTGGCAAAATAAACTTTCTAAATTGATTGAGACCTGCCTCAGATACTTTTGGGTTCAAACTTTTAACTCTCAGAATAATCACCAGTGAAATGTGCAGAAAGGAGCAGAGTAGATTTTTCATAAACAGAAGTGGCTTTGATTCATTTCTGGTTTACACTGAAAATGTATCATGGGGAAAGGAAAAAAGGTTCTTCCCCAGTGTAGGGAAAGAAGTAGTTCAGTTACTGTCATGTAAATTAATATGTGTTTCCTGTTGCTGCAGTAACAAATAATCATAAATTTGGTAGCTCAAAATAACATTGTTTTATCTTACGGTGCTTGAGGCTAGAAGTCTAAAGCCAGTCTTTTTGGGCTATACTCAAAGATTTGGTACGACTTGTTCCTGCTGGAGGCTCTAGGAAGTAATCAATCTTCAACTTCTAAAGGCTGCTTGCATTTAAAGCCAGCAGCATAGCCAATTCAGATTTCTCTCTGACTCCTGTAAGGGCTTTCATGATTACATTGAGTTTACCTGGATAATTCATGATAGTCTCTCCACCTCAACATATTCAACTTAAATACATCTGCAAAGTCCCCTTTTGACATGTATATAAATCATTTTATTATAAGGATACATGCGGCCAGGCACAGTGGCTCATGCCTGTAATCCCGGCACTTTGGGAGGTTGAGACGGGCGGATCATGAGGTCAGCAGATCGAGAGCATCCTGGCCAACATGGTGAAACCCTGTCTCTACTAAAAATACAAAAAATTAGCCAGGTGTGGTGGTGGGTGCCTGTAGTCCCAGCTACTCGGGAGGCTGAGGCAGGAGAATGGTATGAACCCGGGAGGCAGAGCTTGCAGTGAGCCAAGATCACACCACTGTGCTCCAGCCTGGGCAACAGAGCGAGACTCTATCTCAAAAAAAAAAAGAAAAAAAAAGACACATGCACACATATGTTCACTGACACACAGTTCACAATAGCAAAGCCATGGAATCAACATAAATGCCCATCAATGATAGACTGGATAAAGAAAATGTGGTACATATACACCATGGAATACTATGCAGCCACAAAAAGGAATGAGATCATGTCCTTTGCAGAAACATGGATGGAGTTGGAAGCTGTTATCCTTAGCAAACTAATGCAGAAACAGAAACCAAAGGGCATTAGAACATTGTGGGTGGGTCTTCCTGAGGGTGGGTCTTCCTCTTCAGTCCTAATCCCCACTACAATGTATAAATTTGGGGGAGACACAATTCAGCTCATAACTATACCTGGTGTATTAGTCAGTGTTCTCTAGAGGGAAGAAACTAATGGGATATATGTACGTATGAAAGGGAGTTTCTTAGGGAGAATTGACTTGCATGATTGCAAGGCCAAGTCCCAAAACAGGCCGTCTGCAAGCTGAGGAGCAAGGAAGCCAGTAGTGGCTCAGTCCGTCACAAAACCTCCAAAGTAGGGAAGTTGACAGTGCAGCCTTCAGTCTGTGGCCAAAGGCCCGAGAGCCCCTGGCAAACCACTGGTGTAAGTCCAAGAGTCCAAAAGCTGAAGACCTTGGAGTGTGATATTCACGGGCAGGAAGCAGCCAGGATTGAAAGATGAAGGCCGGAAGATTCAGCCAGTCAGCTTCTTCCACCTTCTGCCTGTTTTTTCTAGCCGTGCTGGCATCCAATTGGATTGTGCCCACCTACGTTGTGGGTGGGTCTTCCTGAGGGTGGGTTTTCCTCTCCAGGTCAACTGACTCAGACGTGAATCTCTTCTGGCAACACCCAGAAACACCCAGACACACCCAGAAACAACACTTTGCATCCTTTAATACAATCTAGTTGACAATATTAACCATCACACCTGGCAATGTCTCAGCCTGAGATGAGTCTGCACAAAATGGCAGCCCCATAGGAGACAGCTTGAGCCCAAGATATTTGGGCCATGGGAGCAACTGAATATCGAAGCCAGCTGCATTTGGAAGTTGTATTTTTCCTTTTTTATGCCCCAAATTTCAGTTAAGCCATCTTAGAGGCTGAAGCTTGTTCTCAAGGCCAGTGATGTCCGTTAGCCAGTGAGCGTAGGTCAGTGCTCTGAAGTAAAGCCATTGTTGGTGCCCAGAATTTTTCAAAAATTGCTTCTTTAAATAAAATTACACAGTTTCAAATATCCAGGGGGAGGCAGGTTCCCAGGTATTTACACAGCAGGATTGGTATTCTAGACTTATGAATGACGTGCCACAGAAGTCAATTCATTAACCAATAAACGTGGAAACAAACTCAAAAGCAAACTAATCAATGAAAGGAAGCAAAAGTAGCAACTGACTGGGTGGTTGAGAATTTCTTCAGATTTACAGTCTTGAAGAATTTATGCAGTAAGATCCGGGATGCTATTGCTGCTGATAAACGTAACAGGGCTTCATCAGCTTGGAGAGGAAGAAAACAAAATCCTTCTTAGGCTGTGTTTGTGGCCCTACTTATTGGTGATGAAAAGGAAAGGACAACCCATGTTATTTCTTAACTTCCTGCTTTTCATTCCTTGAGATTCCACTTGCTATGAAATGCATCTTGTGGGTATTGAAGTTAAGGACAAAGTTGTCATTTCTAATCCTACCATTTATTTGTTGAGTTACCTCTAGCAAATAGTCACACTCTCTGCACCTTATCTTTCTCATCAGAAGAAAAGGTCATAATAGTCCTAATTCAAATAAATAGATGGATATCAAATTGATTACTATATTTGAGACTATCTGTAAAGTGTAAAAATAAAGCATACAATATTATGTCTGCTATCATTATGATTATTTCT
>NW_016826125.1:6907-8048 GCF_001698545.2 Rhinopithecus bieti
TAATACTTTAAATAAATGATTTAAATGAATGTATTGTACTAGTCTGTAATACATACTCCATAATTATTGTACTCTTATGGTTGATGTCAGAAAGAAAATCTTCACATTTTATGTCGAATATAATATCTATGTTTTCCATAAAATATTTTATATTAAAAGAAATTTATCTAAGGTTTAATGCTAAACAAATTTATATGTGATGTTTAGCTTTGTAATTAATGTGGAAGCACCTAGTAACTAATAAGGGAAATGTGGTAATTACTCAATGGGAATACTCTCTAGACTGAGCTATGTTTCCTAATACAGTAGAAATTTGCTATATAGGGCTGTTTAACATTGGGCATAAATTAAGTAAAATTAAATTGAGTATCAAACTCAACAATCACAAAAGCTACATGTCAAGTACTTAATAGCCACCTTTTGCAAATGGCTGCCATATTGAATAATGCCGATAAAAAACATTTTTTATCCTCACAGAATGTTCAAATGAATAGAAAAGATCTAGTTAATAGAGATTGCTTGTGGCTACTTATTAACCCTTCACCAACAACATACAGACAGAAACACACACACACACACACACACACACACACACACACACATCCCTGGCTTGACCAATGTTGTTATGGGAATGTAGAGTTCTGAGCAAGAGAGGATCTTCAATCACACATGCTCCTCAACTTAAAATGGGATTATGTCCCAATAAACCCATTGTAGTTTGAAAATATCATAATTCAAAATGCATTTAATACAACCAATCCATCATAGCTTAGCTTAGCCTACCTTAAATGTGCTCAGAACACTTACTTTGGGCTACAGTTGTGTGAAATCATCTAATGCAAAGAGTTTCATGCAATAAAATGTTGATTATCTTATATAATTTATTGGATATAGAACACTGCAGAGACAGTGTTGGTTGTTCACCCTCCGATCGTGTGGCTGACTGAGAGCTGCAGATCACTACTGCTGCACAGTATCACAAGAGAGCATTGCATTGCTTATCATTAGCCCAGAAAAAACAGCAAAATTCAAAATTGGAAGTAGATTTTCTACTAAATGCATATCACTTTTGCACCATCGTAAAGTCATCATAAGTCAAACCATCATTAAGTCAGGGACCATTTATAATATAAAGGAATTC
>NW_016826126.1:0-922 GCF_001698545.2 Rhinopithecus bieti
AAATAAAGCATATTCAAATACAAAGAGAGGAAGTCAAATTGTCTCTGTTTGCAGATGACATGATTATATATTTAGAAAACTCCATCATCTCACCCAAAAACTCCTTAAGCCGATAAGCAACATCAGCAAAGTATCAGGATACAAAATCAAAAATCACAAGCATTCCTATACACCAATAATAGGCAAACAGAGAGCCAAGTCATGAGTGAACTCCCATTCACAATTGCTACAAAGAGAATAAAATACCCAGGAATACAACTTAGAAGGGATGTGAAGGACCTCTTCAAGGAGAACTACAAACCATTGCTCAAGGAAATAAGGAGGACACAAAAAAGTGGAAACAGAAATCCATGCTCATGGATAGGAATTATAAATATTGCGAAAATGGCCATACTGCCCAAAGTAATTTACAAATTCAATGCTATTCCCATCAAGCTACCATTGACTTTCTTACAGAATTGGAAAAAACTACTTTAAATTTCATATGGAACCAAAAAAGAGCCCATATAGCCAAGACAATTCTAAGCATAAAGAACGAAGCTGGAGGCATCATGTTACCTGACTTCAAACAATACTACAAGGCTACAGTAACCAAAACAATATGGTACTGTTACCAAAACAGATATATAGACCAATGGAACAGAACAGAGGCCTCAGAAATAACACTTCACATCTACAACCATCTGATCTTTGACAAACCTGACAAAAACAAGAAATGGGGAAAGGATTTCCTATTTAAAAAGTGGTGTTGGGAAAACTGGCTAACCATATGCAGAAAACTGAAACTAGACCCTTTCCTTATACCTTATACAAAAATTAACTCAAAATGGATTAGAGACTTAAATGTTAGACCTAAAACCATAAAAGCCTTAGAATAAAACCTAGGCAATACCATTCAGGACATAGGCATCGGCAAAGACTT
>NW_016826127.1:0-12414 GCF_001698545.2 Rhinopithecus bieti
CAGGAGTTCTTGTAAGGCCAGCCTGGTTGTGATGAAATCCCTCAGCATATGCTTGTCTGTAAAAAACTTTATTCCTCCTTCACTTATGATGCTTAGTTTGGCTCCATATGAAATTCTGGGTTGAACATTCTCTTTAAGAATGTTGAATATTGGCCCTCACTCTCTTCTGGCTTGTAGCATTTCTGCTGAGAGGCCCACTAGTAGTCTGAGGGGCTTCCCTTTGTAGGTAACCTGGCCTTTCTCACTGGCTGCCCTTAACATTTTTTTCTTCATTTTTACCTTCGAAAATCTGATGATTATGTGTCTTGGGGTTAATCTTCTCTTGGAGTATCCTAGCGGTGTTCTCTGTATTTCCTGAATTTGCATCTTGGCCTGTCTTACTAGATTGGGAAAGTTCTCCTGGATAATATGCTGAAGTATGTTTTCCAGATTGGTTCCATTCTCCCCATCTCCTTCAGGTACTTCAATCAATAGTAGCTTCCATCGTTTTACATTGATCTATATGTCTCAGAAGTTTTGCTCCTGTTCACTCTTTTTTCTCTAATTTTGTCTGCATGTCTTATTTCAGCAAGGTAGTATTCAAATTCTGCTATCCTTTCTTCTGCTTGGTTGATTCAGCTATTGATTCTTGTGTATGCTTTATGAAGTTTGTGTGCTGTGTTTTTCAGCTCCATCAGATCATTTATGTTCCTCTTTAAACTGGTTATTCTAGGTAGCACTTCCTCTAACCTTGTATCAACGTTCTTAGTTTCTTTGCATTAGGTTAGAACATGCTCCTTTAGCTCAGTGGAGATTGTTATTATGCACTTTCTGAAGCCTACTTCTGTCAATTCATCCATCTCATACTCCATCTAGGTCTGCACCCTTGCTGGAGAGGCGTTGCAATCATTTAAAGAAGAAGAGGCACTCTGGCCTTTTGGTTTTCAGATTTTTTGTTTGTTTGTTTGTTTCTCATCTTCATGAGTTTGTCTAGTTTCGATCTTTGAGGCTGCTGACCCTTGGATGGGGTTTGTGTGTGGACTTTTTTGTTGTTGTTGTTGATGCTGTTGTTGTTGCTTTCTCTTTGTTTTTTGTTGATGTTGTTGCTGTTGTTGTTTTTGTTTTGTTTTCGTCAATGGTCAGGTCCTCCTTTTGTAGTTCTGCTGCACTTTGCTGGGGGTTCACTTCAGGCCCTATTCATCCGGTTTGCTCCCAAGCTTGGAGATGTCACTTGAGGAGGCTGGAGAACAGCAAAGCTGGGTACCTATTCCTTCCTCTGAGATCTCTGAACTTGGGAGGTACCAACCTGATGTCAGTAGGAACTCTCCTGCATAGGGTGTCTGACAACCCCTGTTGGAGAGTCTCACCCAGTTGGGTGGCACAGGGAGCAGGACCCATTTAATGGAGCACTTTTACCCTCCCTTATTGGAGGGGATGTGCTTTTCTGGGGGGAATCCCACCTATCTGGGCTGCCCTGATTCCTCAGAACTAGCAAATGGAAGGACTATGTCTGCTGGTCCATGAAGACTGTGGCCACCCCTCCCTCTAGGGGCTCAGGCCAGGGAGATCAGAGTTCTGTACCTTAGCCCCTGTCTAGATTGGTTGGAGGTCCTGCAAGGATGCCCTGCCCAGTGAGGAGGGATGGGTCAGGGTCAGGCCTGAAGAGGCACTCTGGCTGCAGTCTGCCATAGCTGGTGTGTTGGGCTGTGGGATACCTCTTGCGACCAAGCTGTCCAGCCTCCCTGGCTCCAGCCAGAGTGGGGTTGGGGGGAAAGAGCAGCCTGGAGCTATAGAGAGGGTTGCTACCCTTTCCCCACCCTGGGAGCTTAGTGTGTTAGGCAGCTATCAATCCCAGTGTTGGCTTCCACACTCCACTCCCAAGGAGCTCAAATGGCTTAGACAGCAGGCAGCTGCAGCTGTGGTGCTGATCATCCCTTCACCCGGGAGCTTGGCAGGTTTAAGCAGATTGTAGTTGAGAGGCTTTTGAGAATCTGCGCAGCTCTGTGGTTGGGACCCTAGGCCCCAGTGGCATGGGTTCATGAGTGGGATCTTCTGATCCATGTGTTGCACAGTTCCATGGAAAAAGCATTGTTTCCCGGGCTGGGCAACACACTCACTCACCACCTCCCTTGGTTGGGGTGTGGGGGGTCCCCTGCCCCATGTGGCTCTCCGGTGGACCACCCCACCACACTGCTCTTCGTTCGTCTCTGTGGGTCACACCAGCTGCCTAGTCATTTCCTGGATGAAAGAACCTGGATACCTTGGTTGCCGGGGCAGGATTCCCATGCTGTTATGGTTATTTTCAATGAGAGCCTCTGATTGCTGCTGCATCTAGTTGGCTATCTTTCAGGTTCTACATTTGTCTGCTTCAATCAATAACATTTATCCACATTTTAGATTTTATTATTGTTATAGGACAATTCTTCACTTGAATGTCTTATTGTTAAACATGTTAAAGATAGCAAATTGGACTGGAGGTACTTCACGATGGCTTATAGAGACATCTCATACTCACCTTCACCACAAATAAGAAACTAAATAGCCAGTAGGTAATCACACTTTGAATAGATTATCCAAAAGAGAACACTGTGGTTCAACAGAAAAGTGATAGGAAATACCTAAAGCGCAGAAGAAGAGGGAAAAAAGGCAGCCTCCTCAGCTGGGATCTGCTGGGAGCCTGGTGAGACTCCTTGATGTGGTTTAAGGGTAAGTGAGGGATCCCCAGCAGTCCACCTTTCTACCGTGGACTCCCGCAATCTTAAACATGGAAGAGCCTCTTGGCCCTTGCAGACCCTGCAACTAACAGCGAGCTACCTGAAGACCACACAATGGCACTACCCAAAGAGGGAGCTTGCGCTGGATCCGACTTCCTTGCTGCTCCAAGTTCTAGGCAACTTTCGCAAGGTGCCATTTTGAGATCCCAGATCCCAAGACTAGATATGGCCATTGGTCTCAACAGTACCTTCATCTCCACATCCCTGGAGCTTCACTGACATCCCCTACCCACAAACACCACACTGACTGACAGCTATCAGCAGGGCCAAAACATGGGCAACAGGCAGTGACTCCACTGCCTCCAGGAGAGAAGCCACCATGCAGCAGCAGAGTTCCCTACCTGTAGCTTCCGTTGCTGCATGCTGCTGTTGAAAATGAATTTCGATTGAAGTGTTGACTGACGTTGTGGGAGACAAAGTGTGAGTAAAGAGCCTGCTCCCCATACACCTGCATGTGGCAGCTGCCACTGAAAGCAACCCCACCCTCCCCAGTGACAAGGCTTCAGTGCAGCTGCTGCCTCTCTTTAGCATTCTACTTGTGGCCTAAGAATTACTCTACCCCTACCTACCACAACCAATATCAGTATGCACCACTCTGAGGCCCAAGAACATGCCCACTTAGTCCAGCTTCACCCCCTCATGCCAGAGTATGAAGTGCAGGGGTCTAAGAATCACCCAGCCTGTCTCCTTGAGCACTCCTCCCAGGGAATTGAGGTTGAGCACACCCACCCTGCTGATACTGCCACGGCTGACACTTACATGCACACACTACCTGAGGACCTGGAGACTGGCCTTCCCAGCCCATTGGGGATGCCAACAACACTAGCATATACTGCTCAAAACCCAGAGAAATATCCCACCACTGCTACTCCAATTGCCCATGCCACATCTGCTGTATAGTGGCCTGAGAACTTTCTCAACCATTTGACCATCACTGCCACAACTGAAATCCAAGCAAACAACATAGAGGCCCAAGAATCAGCTCTCATAGATCCACTAACACAGGTGCCATAATACTCTGCCCTAGGGTCCAAGGATAGACAGACTTAGCCTACCAATGCCACCACTGGGGTCCAGTCTCAGGCAGAACTTCACCACAGCCTCCAGTAATAACTGTACCCTAAGACATCAAGGATATCACAGACACTAATAATGTTGTTTACAGAAAAAGAAATCATACAGCAATTATGCTACTGCATGCACCCAGAATCAAAACCAAAGTGGCCTACCCAACCAACACCATAGATTCATCTTCAGGAAAATGTCCTCCCCTATGAAAACAAATTCAAAAAAATTAGAAGCATTTGTTTTGCTACATGTGTAGCTATCAACATAACACCATAGGGAACTTGAAAAAGCAAGGAAATATGACACCTACAAAGGAGCACAATAATTCTTCAGAAATAGGTCCAAATAAGAAATAAATGTACAAAATATTGGAAAATAATTTGAAATACTGATTTTTAAAAACTCAGGGAGGTACAAAAGAATACTGAAAAACAATATACAGAAATCAGAAAATTCAGGATATGAATGAGAAATTTGCCACAGAGATAGACATCATTAAAAAAAATTCTGGTACTAAATAATTAATTGAATGAAGTTCAAAATATATTGGAAAGTTTTAATAATTGACTAAATAAAGTAGAATAAAGAATTTCAGAACTTGAAGGCAGATCTTTTGAAATAACCCAGTAAGACAAAAATAAAGAGAATTAAAGAAGATGAACAAATCCTACATTACATATGGAATGCCATAAAGGGACCAAATATTCAAATGTGTAGAGTTCCAGGAGGTAAAGAAAAAATGAGTGGGTTAGAAAACATAGATGATGAAATAATAGATGAAACCTTTCCAAGTCTAGCAAAAGATTTAGATATCCAAATATAGGAAGCTCAGGAAGCCTTAAGCACTCACAATGCATAAAGGTCTTTTCCATGGCGCAATTTAGTGAACTTTCCAAAGTCAAAGAAAGAGAGAGAATTCTAAAAACGTTAAGGAAAAAGCATATAGACAACTATAAATGAACCCCCATTTCACTAATAACAAATTTTACAGCAGAAACCATACAGGCTGTGAGAGAATGGGATGATATAATCAAAGTGTTGGGGGGGAGGGAAACTTGCCAATAAAGGATACTATAAATGAACCCCCATTTCACTAAACTAACTATAAATGAACCCCCATTTCACTAATAACAAATTTTACAGCAGAAACCATACAGGCTGTGAGAGAATGGGATGATATAATCAAAGTGTTGGGGGGGAGGGAAACTTGCCAATAAAGGATACTATTCTCAGTGATGTTATTCTTCATAAATGTAGTAAAGTATTTTCCAGACAAACAAAAGTTGATAGAATTTATCACCACTAGACCAGACCAAGAAACACTTAAGGAAGTATAACACCAACACACAAAAGAATGATATCAATCATCATGAATACATACAAACATACAAAAACCACTAGGAGAGCAAAACACAAACAAAAAAGAAAAAAGACTCAACTCTTACCACTACAGAAAAACACCAAGCCACATTGATGATATGAGAGAAAGCAAAAATTTATATGCAAAACAACCAGAAATCAATTCATAGGATGACAGGAATAAACTCTGATATGTCAATAATAACCTTAATTTTAAATGGATTTATCTATCCACTTAAAAGATATAGACAGGCTGAATTTAAAAGTAACCCAGTTATATGCTGCCTACACAAAACTTTTCTGACTTGTAAAGATGCATATAGGCTGAAAATAAAGGGATGGAAAAAGATATTTCATGCAAATAGAAACCAAAAGCAAGCAGAGGTAGCTATACTTACATCAGATAAAACAGATGTTAAAAAAAAAAAAAAAAAAAAAAAAAAAAAAAAAAAAAANATTCATAGGATGACAGGAATAAACTCTGATATGTCAATAATAACCTTAATTTTAAATGGATTTATCTATCCACTTAAAAGATATAGACAGGCTGAATTTAAAAAGTAACCCAGTTATATGCTGCCTACACAAAACTTTTCTGACTTGTAAAGATGCATATAGGCTGAAAATAAAGGGATGGAAAAAGATATTTCATGCAAATAGAAACCAAAAGCAAGCAGAGGTAGCTATACTTACATCAGATAAAACAGATGTTAAAAAAAAAAAAGTGAAAAGAGACAAATAAGATCATTACATTATGATGAAGGGATCAACTCAGCAAGAGAATGTAATAATTCTAAATATATGTGCACCGAGCACTGGAGCACCTAGATATATGAAGTAAATTGCACTACACTTAAATGGAGAGATAGACTCCAATACAACAATAATTGGGTACTTCAACACATCACTCTCAGCATTAAGCAGATCATCTATAAGAAAATTAGCAAAGAAACATTAGACTGAAACTGCCTTTTAGATCAAGTGGACCTAACAAATATTTATAAAAATTTCATCCAAGAGAGCTACAGAACACACATTCTTCTTATCGAAACATAAAACTTTCTCCAGGATACAACATATGATAGGACAAAAAACAAGTCTCAAGAAATTTTTAAAAATCAAAGTTGTATCAAGTCTTCTATGACTACAGTGGAACAAAGCTAGATATTCATAACAAAAAGAAATTTGGAAACTGTACAAATACATAGAAATTAAACAACATGCTCTTGAATTTGAACTATTGAATCAATAAAGAAATTAAGGAGGAATATCAAAATTTTCTTGAACCAAATGAAAATGAGAATACCTCATACTGAAATATATAGCATATAGGAAAATGCAGTTCTAAGAGGTAAGTTTATAGCCATAAGCACTTTCATCAAAAGGTAGAAGTATTTCAAATAAATAATCCAATCATGCATCTCAGGGAAAAGCATGAAAAAACTCAAAACCCAAATTAGGAAAAGAGAATAAAGATAAGAGTACAATTCAATGAAATAGGGACTAAAAAAAATACAAAAGATCAACAAAATAAAGGGTTGGTTTTTCGAAAAGATGAACAAAATTGATCAGCCATTTGCTGGATTAAAAAGCAAAGAAGAACCAAATAAACAAAATCAGAGATAAAAATGAGATATCACAGTGAATACCACAGGAATACAAGATTATCAGAGACTATCAAGAAGAACTGTACACTAACAAACTGGAAAACCCAGATGAAATGCAATAATCCCTGGACACACACAACTTAGCAAGATCAAATTAGAAAAAATGGAAAACCTGAGCAGACCAATAACAAGTAATGAGATCAAAGCAGTAATCAGGAGTCTCCCAATAAAGAAAAGACCACAACTGGATGACTTCAATAAAGAATTCTACCAAACTTTCAAGAAAGAAACCAATTTCTCTCAAAATATGCCAAGAAATTGAAGAAGAATGAATTCTCTTTAACTCATTTTATAATGCCAGCATTACTATGATACCAAAACCAGAAAAGAACACAATATAAAAAAAGAAAACTACATGCCAATTTCTCTGATGAACATAGAAACAAAAATCCTCAACAAAATACTAGCAAAGGATATTCAACAACACATCCAGAAAATAATACACCATGATCAAGTGGGATTTAATTCAATGATGCAAGGATAGTTTAACACATGAAAATGAATAAACATGATGGTAATACAGCACATCAACAGAATGAAGAACAAAAGTCATATGATCATCTCAGTAAGTGCAGAAAATGAATTTGATAAATTTCAACATCCCTTTATGACAAAAACACTCAACAAACTAGGCATAGAAAGAATGTATCTCAACATAATAAAGGACATATATGACAAATCCACAGGTAACATCATACTGAATTGGGAAAAGCTGAAATTCTTTAAGAACTGGAACAGGACAAAGATGCCACATTTGCTAAGCAAATTTTTAGAAAGTTATAAAGTATTTATACTGTAATTCAACATAGTACTGGAAGTCTTAGCAAAAACAATCAGGCAAGAGAAATAAATAAACAGCATCCGAATTGGGAAACAAGAAGTCCAACTATCCCTGTTTACAGATTATATGATCTTATATATAGAAAGTCTATGGACTCAATCAAAACTTCTTTGATCTGAAAATAAATTCAGTAAAGTTTCAGGACACAAAATCAGTAGACCAAAAAAATCAGTATATAAAATCCATAGATACAAAATTAGTGATAAAAAATCAGTAGCTACAAAAATCAAGATACAAAAGTCAGCAGAATTTCTATTCACTAATAATAAAGTTGCCAAGAAAGAAATAAAGAGGGCAATCCAATTTACCATAACTAAAAAAGTAAAATACCTAAGAATAAATGTAAGCAAGGAGGTGAAAAATCTCTACAAGGAAAACTACAAAATGATAATAAAATAAATTTAAGAGGACACAAAAAATGAAAAGACACCCCATGCACACACATTGAAATCATTTAGATCATTAAAATTATTATACTGCCCAAAACAATCAACAGATTCAATGCAATCCCTACCAAGATACCAGAGTCATTTTTCACATAATTAGAAAAAATGAATCCTAAAATTTGCACGGAACAAATGTGGAGCCCAAATAGCAAAAGCAATCCTGGGAGAAAAGAACCAAGCTGGAGGTACCACACTACCTAACTTCAAAATATATTACAAGGCTGTAGTGACCAAAAAGCAAGGTATTGATATAGAAACAGGCACATAGGACAATGGGACATAACAGAGGACCCAGAGATCAAAATGCATATTTAAAGCCAACTGATTTTCAATATAGGTGCTATGTACATACATTTGGGAAATGATAGCCCCTTTAATAAATCGTGCTTGGAAAATCAAATATTCATATGCAAAAGAATGAAAGTGAGCCCTTATGTCTCACCATATACAAAGGGGTAAATGTAAGACTCAAATCTATAAAACTACTGGAAGGAAACCTAGAAAAAATCTTCATGACCTTAGTATAGGCAAAGATTTTATGCTTAAGACCTCAAAAGCACAGGCAACGAAACAAAATAGGCAAGTGAAATTATATTAAACTAAAAGCTTCTGTACAACAAAGGAAGCAATCAAGAGAATGAAGAGACAACCTGTTGAATGGAAGAAAATATTTGCAAACTATTCATTTGCTAAGGGACTAATATCCAGAATACACAAGGGACTCTAATAACTCAATAGCTAAAAAACAATCCTATTAAAAAGTGGGCAAAGGATCTAGGAATTTCTCAAAAAAAGACATACATATGACTGACAGGTATATGAAAAAATGCTCAACATTCTTAACTAACAAAGAAATGCAAAACAAAGCCATGATGAGATATCATCACACCCCAGTTGAAATGGCTTTTATACAAAAGACAAAAAATAACAAATGCTAGTGAGGATGCAGAGAAATGGGAACTCTTATATAGTTTTGGTGAGAATGTAATGCCATAGAGCCACTGTGGAAAACAGTAAGGAAATTTGTCCAAAAACTAAAAGCAGCACTCCCACATAATCAGCAATCCTACTATTGAATATTTATCCAAGAGAAAAGAAATCACTATATCAAATATAGGAATGCCTATGCTACCATGTTTATTACAGCAGTATTCATAATAGCAAACATATGGAACTAACCAAAGTGTCAGTCAATGGAGAAGTGGATAAAAAATGTGGTATTTATACACAATGGTATATTATTCAGTCATAAAAAAGAATGAAATCATTTCATTTGCAGCAACATGGACAGAAATGGGGATCATTATGTTAAATGAGATAAGCCAGGCACAAAAATTCAAAATCACATTCTCATTCATATGTGACAGCTAAAAGGTTTATCTCACAGAATAGAATGACAGATGCCAGAGGCTGGGAATAGCATGGATGGGAGGGGTGATTAAAAAGGTTTATTAAGGGGTACAAACATACAGTTATATACAAGAAATAATTTCCAGTGTTTGATAGGAAAGTGGGATGACTACAGTTAACAGCAATGTATTGTATATTTCAAAGAGGCTAGAAGAGGGGACTTGAAATGTTCCTAACACAGAGAAGCGATAAATACTCCAGATGCTGGATATCCCAAATTCCCTCACTTGATCATTACACATGCTACGCATGCAACAAATACATGTACCCCATAAATATGCAAAATATTACATCCCAATAAGAAAAGATACAAATTTGTTTAAATGTGCTTTTTAAGCAAGTTTACTGTGCCACAGAGGGTATAAGTAATCATTTTCACTTACTTTATTTTTTTGCTAACAATTTAAGGGCATGAGGTTGCAAAAGCTGTCACACCTTAAAATCTTTTGACAGCTTGCATAGATTCTTCTTTGGTAAGCTGGATAACGATAGATGAATATTAATACTCATTATCTTGGATATTTATCTTGGATAATTATGAAATTGTCTAGCTTGGACTAGTGAATTACTGGAGCTATTCTATGAGCCACTTGTGTTTTAACATTGCTCTTAAATCCATTCTAGGGGTAATAAAAGGTAAGTTAATTGTTCCAATCCCTGCCCACCCTCTAGAAGCTTCTAGTTAAAAGCTAAGCAGATTTTCAGAATGTGATAAAATGTTTATACTGTAACTGGTTAAGTTCAACAGAGGCTATATCACAGTAAGCTACAATATTGAAAACAGAAATTCACTCTTAAAAATTTACTAGTAAAAATACATTTAGTTAGCACACCTATTAATAGCAGATGATTTTACAATTTTTAAAACCATATACTTTAAAACTAGAGGCACGTGTCATTAGAGAGTGTGGTTATATCTAGAGACTGAATGTAATATTAACAAAACAATAATGGGAGAGGGGACAAGATGGTCAACTATATGCAACCAAGAAGCACTACTCCCATGGAGACAGACCTAATTACCAAGTAAACCACCATAACATGGGAAGAACTTTGGAGAGAAAAATCTGAGGGTGGATAGAAAGGATACACTGACGCCTAGGCTGAAGAGGGAGGAAGCTGGAAACCCTGCACAGGGTACATGAGTGCTAGAGCTACCTTCAGGCCCTGGAGAGCTCCTGAAAAGAGGGTGAGAGAGAATGAAAGGACAGCTCACTCTTGCCACTGACCTATGGGAACCTAGATACAGCGGACCACGCATCCCTGACAGACATGTGAGCTGGCGTGGGGAATCTCCCCAAGGAACAAGTAGAGATATGCCTTTAAATTGCTTAAAGGCCAGGAGTTTCTGTGCACTGGGCAGCTCTGGTGGAGAGCAGTAATAGATGGCCATCTCCCAGCACTCCCCAGTTTTCTCTGGGAGTCACAGGCCTTAGCTGACCTCTGATCCAGAAGGGAGTGGAGCCCGCTTCCCCATGGGACTGACGCATGTCAATTCTGCACAGCACAGCCTCTGAAGCCCAGCCTCAGTGCATTGCTTCACCTGAGTATTTTCCGGGTGACCTGGGAAAACACTGAATCCCTCAGTGGAGCCAGAACCCAACTCCAAGCCCTGGGACATCTTAGTGCCTCAGGGCTGTGGCATGCAGCTCTGGATTAGGTAGCCAAGATCTACGGCCAGCACTCAAGCAGGGAAGGAGCCCCCAACCTCAGAGCACTGAGGAGGACAGGATGGGTGGGTCCCTGAATCAGGGCAGGAGTAGGTGTGCTTTCCTCTGCTGGGCTGGTCCAGAAAGGGTGTGGCATATCTCCCTGTCTCTGTGTCTGCCTGAGGTGGCCCTTTGACCCACAACACCTAACAAAAGAAAACCAGGCGTGGCAGTGGTGATTGAAGGGAGCTCCGAGAAAGCTAAAGAGCAAACCTGGTGAGGGTGCCGTCTCTCCACTCCCAAAGCAGAGCATACCTGCAAATGACAAAAAGTACAAAGGAGTCACGTGGCTATTAGCCTAACGGCTGGCCATTACTCCCTAGCACCATCTAGTGGATTAAAATCAAAACTCCAACGCCAAATACTCTGCCAGTATATACACCTGTGAAACCAAGCACAATAATTCACCTATGCAAAAGGATTCTGTACAGAGCCCTGGCCCTCTGAGTGTCCAGAATGAAAGCCAACTGGCTATCCTCAGCTTCCACCACAGTTAAAGGAATACCACACATCTCAGATGAGAAATAAGCACAAAACTCTGGCAATTAAAAAAGCCAGAGTGTCCCTTACCCACTAGCTCCCCAGCAATGGTTCTTAACCAGTCTGAAGTGACTGAAATGACAGACATAGAATTCAGCATCTTGATGGCAAGGAAGTGTACTGAGATTCAGGAGAAAGTTGAAACCCTATCCAAGGAATCCAAGAAATCTAGTAAAATGATCCAAGAGCTGAAGGATAAAATAGACATTTTAAGAAAGAACTAAACTAAACTTCGAAAGCTAAAAAAAAAAACTACAAGAATTTCATATTACAATCTGAAGCATTAACAGCAGAATAGGCCAAGCTGAGAAAAGAATTCCAGAGCTCAAAGATAAGTTCCTTGAATCAATTCAGTCAGACAAAAAATAAAGAAAAAAGGAATTAAGAAAAATGAACAAAACCTCTTAGGAACATGGGATTATGTAGAAAAAACAAATCTACAGCTCATCAGCATTCCTAAGAGGAGGGAGCATAAAAGTTTTAAAAAATATATATTGGAGGACATCATCCATGAAAATTTCCTTAATCTCTCTAAGGATGTTGACATGCAAATCCCAGAAATACATAAAACCATGGCTAGATACTATAAAAGATGACCATTCCCAAACAACACAGTCATCA
>NW_016826127.1:12814-23131 GCF_001698545.2 Rhinopithecus bieti
AAAAAAAAAAAAAAAAAAAAAACCTTAAAGGCAACCAGAAAGAAGAGTCAAGTCACATATAGAAGGAACACCATCAAGCTAAAAGTAGACCTCTCAGTAGAAACCTTATAAACCACAAGACACTGAGGACCTATTTTTAGCATCCTTAAAGGAAAGAAATTATAATCAAGTATTTCATGTTTCACCAAACTAAACATCATAAACAAAAAAAGAAATAAAACCTTCTGAGACAAGCAAATGATGATGGGGTTCATGTCAACTACACAAGTCTTATAAGAGGTTTTTAAGTTAGTGCTAAACAGGGAATCAAAAGAACAACACCTGCTAACACAAAACACACGTAAGCACACAGCACACAGGTTCTATAAAGCAACCATGAAATCGAGTCTACATAACAATCAGCAAACAACATGATGACAAAATCAAAATCTCACATGTCAATACCAACCCTGAATGTAAATGGGCTAAATGCCCCCACTTAAAAGATACAGAGTTGCACGCTGGATTAAAAAAAAGAAGATTCAACCATCTATTGTCTTCAAGAGATCCATCTCACATGTAACAGCACATCCAGGCTCAAAATAATGTATTGGATAAAGATATACCATGAAAATAGAAAAGAAATGAGCAAGAGATGCTATTTTATATCAGATAACACAGACTTAAACCAACAAAAATTAAGAAAGACAATGACGGTCATTACATGTTGATAAAGGTTACATCCAACAAGAAAACTTAGCTATACTAAATATATGCAGATCAAACATTGGAGTACTCAGATTTATAAAACAAGTTCTTCTTGGCCTAAAAAAAGACTTAGACAACCACACAATAATAGTAGGCGGTTTCAACACCCCACTGACAGTGTTAGACAGATCACTGAGGCAGAAAACTGACAAAGAAACTTGACACTTGAACAGTTGGACCTAAGAGACATTACAGGTCACTCCATCCAGCAACCACAGAATATACATTCTTCTCACCTGCACACGGAACATATTCTAAGGTTGAACACATGCTCAGACATAAAGCAAGTCTTAATAAATTTTTTAAGAAATAGTGAAATCATACAAAGCACACTGTCAGTCCATAGTGCAATAAAAACAAATAATTACCAAGATCTCTCAAAACTACGGAAATATGTGGAAATTAGACAACTTGCTTCTTAATAACACCTGGGTTAACATCAAAATTAAGGCAAAATTTAAAACTCCTTGAAATTAATGAAAATAGGAACACAATTTACCAAAATCTCTGGAATGAAGCTAAACCAGTGTTAAGAGGAAAATTTATAGCCCTAAATCCCTTCAAGAAGTTAGATCTCAAATTAACAACCTAACTTTGCAACTAAAGGAGCTAGGGCAAAAAAGAAACAAATTAACCCCAAAGCTAGCAGAAGAAAATAAATAACTAAAATTAGAAAAGAATTAAATAAAATTAAGCTGAAAATACCCATATAAAAGATTATGAAATGAAGGATTGTTTCTTTGCAAAGACAAATAAAATTAATAAACTATTATCGAGATTAACAAAGAAAAAAATCCAAATAATTTCAATCAGAAATGAAAATAGTGACATTATAACTGATCCCACAGAAATATAAGATGCTCCAAGATTCCTGGGAATGACTCCATGCACACAAATTAGAAAATCTAGAGGAAACAGATAAATTCCTGTAAACACACAATCTCCCATGATTGAATCAGGAAGGCATGGAAACCTGAATATACCAATATCAAACTCTGAAGTTTTATCAGTAATAACCAACCAACCAACCAACCAAAAAAATTCCTGCATCAGATGGATCCACAGCTCAATCTTACCAGAGGTAGAAAGAAGAACTGGTCCCAATTATCATGAAACTATTGCAAAAATCAAGGAGTAGGGTCTCCTCCCTAACTCAGCCTACAAAACCAGCATTACCCTAATACGAAAATCTGACAGAGACACAATGAAGAAAAAAAGATTAAGGCCACTAATTCTCATGAAGGTAGATGCAAAAGTTCACAAGAAAATACTAGTAAATCAAATCCAGCAGCACATCCAAAAGGTAATTTTGCACAGTCAAGTAGGCTTATTCCTGAGATGCAAGGTTGGCTCAACATACATAAATCAATGAATGTGATATAACATATGAAGAGAATTAAAAGCAAAAAACATATAATGATCTCAACATACACAGAAAAACTTTTCCATAAAATCCAACATTCTTCATGATAAAAACCTTCAACAAACCAGGTATTGAAGGAATATCCCTCAAAATAATAAGAGCCATCTGTGACAAACCCACAGCCAACAAAATATTGCATGGGCAACAGCTAGTTCCAGTTCCCCTTGAGAACTGGAACAAGACAAGGATGCCCACAACCACCACTCCTATGTAACATAATACTGGAAGTGTTAGCAAGAGCCATCTGGTGGGGCAGGGGGGCAGGGAGGGGGAAAGCATTCAAGTAGGAAAAGAACAAGTCAAATTATCTCTCTGTTGTTGATATGATTTTATACTTAGAAAACCTTAAAGACTCTGTAAAAAAGGCAACTAGAATTAATAAACAATTTTAGTAAGGTTTCAGGATACAAAATCCATGTTCAAAATTTAGTAGCATTTCTATACACCAATAACATGCAGACTGAGAATCAAATCAAGAGCACAATCCCATTTACAAATCCCGCAAAGAAAGTAAAATACCTAGGAATGCAGCTAACCAAGAAAGTGAAAGATGTCTGTAAAGAGGACTACAAAAAAAAAACTGCTGCAAGAAATCAGAGATGACACAAATACATGGAAAAAATTCCATGCTCATGAATTGGAAAAATCAATATCATTAAAATGGCCACATCACCCAAAGCAATTAACAGAGTCAGTCCTTTTCCTGTGGAACTCTGAACATCATTCTGCAAAGAATGAGACAAAAAAATTCTAACTTTCACCTGGAACCAAAACAAGCCTAAATAGCCAAGGGCAAATCTCAGCAAAAAGAACAAAGCTGGAGACATTACACTACGTGACTTCAAACAATACTACAAGGCTACAGGAACCAAAACAACAAAGTACTGGTACAAAAACAGACACACAGACCAATGAAATAGAATAGAAAACTCAGAAATAAAGTCACACACTTTTTTTTTCTTTTTTTTTTTTTGGAGACGGCAGTCTTGCTCTGTCGCCCGGGCTGGGGAGCTTGCAGTGGCCGGATCTGTCAGCTCACGCTGCAAGCGCCTCCCGGGTTCACGCAATTCCTCTGCCTCAGCCCCTCCCGAGCTAGCTGCGGCTTATCAGCGCCCGCGCAGGGTCGCCTCCGGCTAGTTTGTTTGTATTTGTCGTAGGAGACGAGGGTTTCCGACCGCATGTTAGCCAGGATGGTCTGATCTCGCCGGACTCGTGATCCGCCCGTGCTCGGCCCTCCCAAGAAGTGCTGGCGATTACAGCTTGAGACACCGCGCCCGCTAAGAGGTTCACACACTCCGTATAATCCACTTGATCTCTTAACCAAGGACCGAGGAAAACAAAAATGTGGGGAAAAGTACTCCGTATCGAATAGATGGTGTTGACTGGGTAACCTGGCTAGTCATTGCGACAATAATGAAAAGTTGTAGGAACCTTATTCTTTCACCATATCATACAATTAACTCAAGACCTGCTATTAACAAAGATTCTACAATATAAGACTGAAACTTACAAAAATCTTACAGGGAAAGCTTCGGAAATACCCTTCCTTCCACGATTAGCTTTTTGTGAGGAGATTTTTGGTCTAAGTCGCAAAGGAGACCTGATTTAAACTAAAGTACGATTCCTGACTCACAGTCGGAAGTGTAACCGTATTCAACACAGAACGTAACAGACAACCCCGACAGAATGGACAAAATACAGTTCACGAAACGTGTACATAGCCTACAAAGGCCTACCTATCTAGAATCTTATGGAAAAAATTGAAGGACCAGAATCACAATACGAAAAAACAAACTCCATACAAATGGGAAGGACATGAAAGGCCCGGCATCAAGCAGCCAGACAAACAAGCATGGGAAGAAAACTGGGCTCTCAATCACATCATCAGGTCTGAAATGCCAAATCCAAAAGCCCGCGAGCAGGTGAGAGTATGACTTCACAGTTCAGCTCTGGAACGGCCTGTTATAAGAAAGTCACAAAATAAATACTGGCAGATTGGATTGCACGAAAGGGAATGCCTATACACTGTTGGTGGAAATGTAAAACTGGTTACACCGTGTATAAAGCCCACTTGGAAGTTCTCAAAGCACACTAAGAGTTGAACGTACATTTGGACCAGCGGAGTCGTACGTCATTTGAGTTAGATACCAAAAGGAAAATTAAAGTTTCTCTAGCGAAAAGCACATCCCAGCTTCGCATGTTTACGCCGGCCGAATATTTACCAATAGTACAGACCACTAGAATCAAAGCGGCTCCTAACTGTCCTACTCAACAGTGCGACAACCTCCGAGTAATCAAAACTTCCAGTACCACCTCATCACCACCCGATGCAACTGACTATGGAGCGCATAAACGACATCAGCAACGTCAGGGGTGTCCTCTCTGCCGTACACGCATGGAATTGAACTGCGGACCGCTTCATCATTCTTAGCTTAATTAATGTAGAAACATAAAACCGCCCACAATACCACATCGTTCTTACGCTTATTACAGTGGAGCTCAAAGCTTTGAGCACCACTGCCACTTACGACAGTAAACGTCTGGGACACCAAGTACGATACTTTGAGCAATCACGGAGGGGCCCGCCCTGACCCTCTCGGGCCCTGCCTCCCGTCCGCCGCTGAGGAGAGGGGGGTCAGGGAACCTGAAACAAGTCGGGCGATTGAGCTATTGTGCTTCATAACTTGGTGCAACTGCCCCACCCATCCATGTCCAGCGACAACCCGGTGTACCATGTACCTGTCCCTGATACCGTAAAATGGAAGCTGATATTCTCCACCAACAGAACATGACCAGCAAGCTACAGAATAAATATAGCAGACATATGATCTTGATGACCTTGCTAGCATTTTTTAGTACCTTATTACTGGATAGTAACCAATGGAGCATTCCATGAAAGGCGACACTTAAGCTGATAACCAATGACCGAAGTAGACTCCCTAGGGCTGAGTTTTTTCCAGTTTTATTTATGGAGTAAACTATACATATTACACATTATTTTGGAAATTGTTTATAAAGTTCCAGACTAGGTAAATATTTTCTAGTTTTATTTCAATGACCAATTATGAAATAACATTTCAAAATTCATGTGAGGTATTACAAAATTACCTAGGAATAGTGTTTTCTCTCTTTGGGTGAGAGAGGGTAATCATTCCTAAATATTCTTGTTGATTCTAAACATCTGCTAGGGTGTGTCTGCCCTCCCAAAAGTTTTTCACCCTGTATTGGTGGTGGCATTATTATAAAGGTAGATTAGGAAGGCCAGGATTAAGAAGAATGCTACCTTTTTATTTTATATATGCTACACATTAATTTTATATATTGTTCAGATTTTCACAATGATCACAAACTAATTTGATTTTTAAAACCAGATTTTTTTTATATTTAATTTTTAAGGGTATATAGTAGGTATATATATTATGGGGCACACGAGATGTTTTGATACAGTCGTGCAACATGAAATAAGCACATTATGGAGAATGGGATATGCATCTCCTCGAGCATTTATCCTTTGTATTACAAACAGTCCAATTACACTCTTTTAGTTATTTTAAAATATACGATTAATGTATTACGGACTACATTCACCCTGTTGTGCTATCAAGTAGTATGTCTTTTTCATTATTTCTGACTTTTTTTGTAACCATTAAATATCCCTACCTCCCCCCATGCCCTCCACTACGCTTCCCAGCCTCTGGTAACCATCGTTCTACTCTCTAGGTCCATGAGTTCAATTGTTTTGATTTTTAGATTCCACAAATAAGTGATAATATGTGATATTTGTCTTTCTGTGCCTGGCTTATTTCACTTGACATAATGACCTCCAGTTCTATTCATGTTCTTGCAAAGCACTGAATCTTATACTTTTTATAGCTAACTAGTACCGCATTGTGTGTATGTACTACATTTTCTTTATCCATTCATCTGTTAATGGACACTTAGGTTGCTTCCAAATTTTGGCTATTGTAAACTGCTGCAACAAACATGGGAGTGCAGATATCTTTTAGATATACCGATTTCCTTTCTTTTGAGTATATTCTCAAAAGAGAATTAAGTATATTCTCAAAAGGGATTGCTGGATCATATGGTACCTATATTTTAAGTTTTCTAACAGTCCTCCAAACTGTTCTCCATGGTGTTCGCACTAATTTGCATTTCCACTAACAGAAAGGGGAACACAATGGTTCTCCATATCCTCGCCAGAATTTGTTATTAACCTATCTTTGGATACAAGCCACTTTAGCTGAGGTAAGATAATGTCTTATTGTAGTTTTGATTTGCATTTCTCTGAGGATCAGTGATGTTGAGAACCTTTTCATATGTCTGTTTGCCATATGTATGTGTTCTGAAAAATATCTATTCAAATCTTTTGCCCATTTTTAATTGGATTGTTAGATTTTTTTCTATAAAGTTGTTTGAGCTTCTTATATGTTCTGGTTATTAATCCCTTGTCAGATGGGCAATTTGCAAATATTTGCTCCTTCTATGGGTTGTCTTTTCATTTTGTTGTTTTCTTTGTTGTGCAGAAGGTTTTTAACTTGACATGATCCCAGTTGCTCATTTTTGCTTCGATCGTCTATGCTCATGGGGTATTATGGGGTATTTTGCCCAGTCCAATGTCCTGAAGGTTGTTTCCAGTGTTTTACTGTAGTAGTTTAATAGTCTGAGGTTATAGACTAAATGTTTAAGGCCATTTTGTTTTGATTTTTGTATATGGCAAATAATAGGAGTCTAGTTTTATTCTTCCGCATATGAATATCCAGTTATTGAAGAGACTGTCTTTCTCCCCAGTGTATGTTTTGGCACCTTTTGGGAATGAATTTACTGTAGGTGTGTGGATTGGATTTGTTTCTGGGTTCTCTATTTTATTCCATTGCTTTACATGTCTATTTCTTATGCCAGATCATGCTGTTTTGGTTACTATAGCTCTGTAGTATAATTTGAAGGCACATGATATAATTACTCCAGTTTCGTTATTTTTGCCTAAAATAGTTTTGGCTATTCTGGGTCTTTGTGAGTCTATATAAATGTTATGATAGTTATTTTCTCTGTGAAGAATGTCCCTGGTATTTAGATAGTGATTATACTGAATCTGTAGATTGCTTTGGTGAGTATGGAAATTTTAACATTATTAATTCTTTTAATCCATGAACATGGAATACTTCTCCATTTTGTGGTGTCCTCTTCAATTTCTTTCATCAGTGTTTTATGGTTTTTATTATAGAGATCTTTAACTTCTTTGGTTAATTCCTACGTATTTAATTTTATTTGTGGCTATTGTAAATGGGATTCCTTTTTAATTTCTTCTTCAGACTGCTCACTGTTGACATATAGAAATGCCACTGATTTTTGTATGTTGATTTTGTATCCTGCAACTTCACTGAATTTATCAGTTCTAAATGTTTTGTTTGTAGTCTTTAAATTTTTCCAAATATAAGATCATATCATTTGCAAAGAAGGATAATTTGACATCTTCCTTTCCTATATTCATGCCCTTTATTTTTTCTATTTTCTCATTGCTCTTCCTAGAACTTCCAGTAGTATATTGAATAACTGTGGTGAAAGTGGGCATCCTTATTGTTTTCAAGATCTCTGAGAAAGGGCTGTCTTTTCTTCCCATTCAATATGATACTACCTGAGTGTCATGTATACCTTTTATTATGTTGAGGTATGTTTCTTTTATCCCTGGTTTTGTGATTTTTTTTTTTTTTTTTGTCATGAAGCAATGTTGAATTTTATCAGTGCTTTTTTAGCATTAATTGGCATAATCATAAAGTCTTTACCTTTCATTCTGTTGGTGTGATGTATCACATAGGTTGATTTGCATATGTTGAACCATGCTTGCATACCAGAAATAAATCTCACGTGGTCAGGATGAATGATATTTCTAATATTTGGTTGAATTCTCTTTGCTAGTATTTTTTGAGGATGTTTACGTCGATATGCATCAGAGACAAATACTGACTTGGAATTTTCTTTTTTTTTCTTTTTTGAGGTGTCTTTATCTGGTTTTGATATCACAATACTGACTTAATAAAATGAGTTTGGAAGTATTTTATCTTCCTCTATTTATTGGAATAGTTTAACTAGGATTGTTATTAGGTCTTTATTAAATGTTTGCTAGAATTCAGTAGTGAAACCATTGGGTCCCGGAGTTTTTTTTTGTTGGGAGACTTTTTATTACGGCTTTGATCCCATTACTTGTTATTGGGGTGTTCAGGTTTTGGATATCTTTGTGGTTCAATCTTTGTAGGTTGTATGTGTGTAGGAATTTGTACATTTCTGCTAGATTTTTCAGTTTGTTGGCTTATAGTTCATTGTAGCCACTAGTGATCTTTTGAATTTCTGCAGTATGAGTTGTACTGTCTTCTTTTTCATTTCTGATTTATTTATTTGTATCTTATCTCCTTTTTTCTTTGTTAGTGTCGCTAAAGGTTGGTCAATGTTGCTTAAGTTTTCAAAAAATAAAAACAACGCTTTGTTTCATCAACGTATTGTTTTCTTCATTTCAATTTCATTTTGGTTATATCTTTATTCTTTATTTTCTTCTGCTAATTTGGGGTCTGGATTTTTCTTGCTTTTCTAGTTCTTTAAGATGCATTAGTAGATTGTGTATTTGATAGTTTTTACCTTTTCTGAGGTAGGCAATTATAGCCAAAACTTCCTTCTTGGTACAGCTTTTCTGTATCCCATAGGTTTTGGTATGTTTTGTTTCTATTATTTGTTTCAAAAAATTTTTAAGTTTCTTCTTAATTTCTTTATTGACCTACTGGTTATTCAGAAGCATATTGTCTATTTTCTTTGTATTTGTATAATTTACAAAATTCCTCTTGCTATTGATATCTAGTTTTATTCCTTTGTGGTCAGAGATGATGCTTGATATTATTTCATTTTTTTGAATGTTTTAAGGTGTCTTTTGTGATTACACATATGGTCTATCCTTAAAAATGATCCATGTGCTGAGGAAAAGAATGTGTATTCTGCAGCTCTTTGATTAAATGTTCTGTAAATATCTATCAGATCCATTTGGTGTATAGGACAGATCAAGTCTAATGTTTCTTTGTTGATTTTCTGTATGAAAGACCTGTCCAATGCTGAAAGTGGGGTGTTGAAGTCTCCAGCTATTATTGTATTGGGACCTATCTCTCTCTTTAGCTCTAATAATATTTCAGATCTATATGGGTGTTCCGGGTTTAATTATATATATACAACCAAATTTGATTATATATAATTTGATTATATATATCATTGTTATATCCTCTTGCTAAATTGACCCCTTTATTATTACATAGTGACCTTCTTTGTTTCTTCATACAGCTTTTGTCTTGAAATCTACTTTGTCTGATATAAGTATAGCAACTCCTACTCTTTTGGTTTCCATTGGTATTAAACATCTTTTTCCATCTCTTTATTTTCAGTCTATGTGTGTCTTTATAGGTAAAGTGCGTTTCTTGTAGACAACAGATTAATGAAATGCATCTTGATTTTTCATCCATTCAGTCATCTATGTCTTTTTGTTGGAGAGTTTAGTCCATTTACATTCAGTGTTATTATCAATAAGTAAGGACTTACTCCTGCCATTCTGTTATTTGTTTTCTGTTTGTTTTGTTGTCTTCTCTTCCTTTGTTCCTTTCATTCCTTTCTTCCTCTGGAGAAAGTGATTTTGTCTGGTAAGATGATTTAATTTCTTGCTTTTTATTTTTTGTGTATCTGTTATATGCTTTTCTGTTTGAGGTTACCATGAGGCTTGCAAGTGCTATCTTGTAACCCATTATTTTTACCTTATAACAATGTAACACTATTTGCATAAACAAACAAACAAAAGAAAACTAATATATATTCTACACCTTAAGTTTGTTCTCTTGCTTTTTAACTTTTTGTTTCTAATTGTATTTTATTGTACTGTCTATGTCTTAAAAAGGTTTTGTAGTTATTATTTTCGATCGGTTTATCATGTAGTCTTTCTACTTAGGATAAGGGTAATTTGTACTCCAAAGTTATGGTGTTATAATATTCTGTGTTTTTCTGTGTACTTACTATTACCTGTGAGTGGTTAAAGTGATTACTTATTGCTTATTTACATTATTTTCTTTCTGATTGAAGTACTCGCTTTAACACTTCTTTTTTTTTTTTTTTTTTTTTTTTTT
>NW_016826127.1:24408-32696 GCF_001698545.2 Rhinopithecus bieti
ATATGTGCCACATTTTCTTAATCCAGTCTGTCACTGATGGACATTTGGGTTGATTCCAAGTCTTTGATATTGTGAATAATGCCGCAATAAACATACGTGTGCATATGTCTTTATAGCAGCATGATTTGTAATCCTTTGGGTATATACCCAGTAATGGGATGGCTGGGTCATATGGTACTTCTAGTTCTAGATCCTTACTTACTTACTTACTATTACCTGTGAGTGATTAAAGTGATTACTTATTGCTTATTTACATTATTTTCTTTCTGATTGAAGTTCTCCCTTTAACACTTCTTACAGAATGTGTCTGGTGTTAATGAAACCCTCAGATTTTGTTTGTCTGGGAATGTCTTTATTTCCTTATGTTTGCAGGGAATTTTTGCTGGATATACTATGCTAGGTCAAAAGTGATTTTTTTTTTTTTTTCCAGCACTTTAAATGTGTCATGCCACTCTCTCCTGGTCTGTAAGGTTTCCACTGAAAAGTCTGTTGCCAGATGCCTCGGACCTTCATTGTTGTTATTTGTTTCTTTTCTCTTGCTGCTCTTAGGATTGTTTCTTTATCATCTATGTTTGGGTGTTTGATTAGCAAATGCCTTGAGGTAGTCTTCTTTGGGTTAAATCTAGTTGATGATTTATAATCTTTTTGTGCTTGGATATTGATATCATTTTCTAGGATCAGGAAGTTTTCTGATATTATCCCTTTGAATAACCTTTATATCCCTATGTCTTTATCTACCCTCTCTTTAAGACCAATAACTCTTAGATTTGCCCTTTTGAGTCTGTTTTCTAGATTCTCTGTTTGTGCTTCATTGTTTCTTTTTTTTTCCCTTTTGTCCCTGTAACCGTGTATTATTAAATAACATGTCTTCAGGCTCACTATTTCTTCGTTCTGCTTGATCCATTCTGTTGTTAGAGAACTCTTAGAGAACTCTGATGCATTCTTTGGTATATCAATTGCATTTTCAGCTCTGGAACTTCTGCTTGAGTCATTTAAATTGTTTCAATATATTTGTTAAATTTATCTGATAGGATTCTGAATTTCTTCTCTGTATTAGCTTGAATTTATTTGAGTTTCTTCAACACAGCTACTTTCCATTCTCTGTCTGAAAGGTAACATATCTCTGCTTCTCCAGGATTAATCCCTTGTGTCTTATTTTGTTCACTTGGTGAGTTCATGTTTTCCTGGATATTGTTCATGCTAGTACATATTCTTTGGTATCTGGACATTGAAGAATCAGGTATTTATTATAGTCTTCACTGTCTGTTCTTAGTTGTGCCCATCCATTTTGGGAAGGTGTTCCAGATATTTGAATACAACACCTTGGGTGTTGTAATCTAAGCTGTATCTACTTTGGGGGCACCCCAAGACCAATAATGCTGTGATACTTGCAGATCCAGAGTTGTATTGCCTTCATGGTCTTGACAATGTCTGGGATAATTCTCTGGATTACCAGACAGATACTTATTATCTTCCCTTATGTTTTCCCAAACAAATGAAGTCAGTCTTTCTCTTTCTGAGTACCTAAATCTGGGAGTGTAGTGACACAAACACTCCTGTGACCACCATCACTATGACTTCATTGGGTCAGACCTGAAGCCAGCACAGCATGTGGTCTTGCCCAAGGTCTGCCATAACCACTCCCTGGCTACTGTCTATGTTCGCTCTAGGCCCTCGGGCTCTACAATCAGCAGGTGGCAAAACCAGCCAACCCGTGTCCTTTCCTTTAGGGCAGGGAGGTTCTCCAGGTCCTAGGTGGGCCCAGAGATGCCCTCCAGGAGTCTGGGACTAGAGTCAATAACTTTAGAAGCTTACCTGTTGTTCTACTGTACTGTGACAACAGTGCAATAGAACTACAAGATGCAATCCTTTCCATTTTTCCCTACCCTTGCCAAAGGCAAAAGAACCTCATCCTCTCATCCTGTGGCCCCAACACCACAGGCCATGGAAGTACTGCCAGACTACTGCCAACATTCCCTTAGGGCCAAAACACTCTTAAGTCAGTTTGTGGTGAATGCTGCCTGGTCTGAGACTGAACTTTCAGGGAAGTGGGCTCCCCTCTGGCTCAGGGAAAGTCCAGAAATGTCATCCAAGAGTCAAGTCCTAGAATCGGAGACCTTAAGGGCCCTCTTTGTGCTCTACCCAGTTGTGGCCATGCTGGTACCTAAGATGCTAGACAAAGTTCCCTTTACTTTTTCTTCTGCTTTTCTCAAGCAGAAGGAGCTTCACCTTGTGGTCCCCACAGCTAGTCATGTGCTGAGTCTCACCTGAAGCCAGAAAGTCTCAGAGGCTCACCCAAGGCCCTTGGCGTAGTACCTGGATATTGCTGCCAGCTATTTGGGGCCTTAGGGCTCTCTAGTTAGTAGGTCATGAATGCTTGCAGCACTAGGTCCTTTTCTTCAAGGCAACAGGTCCCTTCTGGCACAGGCCGTGTCTACTAATGTCTGGGAGCTAGGGCCTAACAGGTGATCTCCAGTTGTTAAATAATAATCTCCAATTGTTAAATTAGTGTCCTTTTTGGGGGATGATCAGTCGAGCCTTCTATTCTGCCATCTTGTTCTGCTTCCTAAGCCAAAACTGTTTTGTTTGAAGTGATTCAAATGTACTTTTCAATTCGTATTTTTAAATACCTGTATTCTTTTATCACAATTTTCAATGTGTCAAGACTCTGAACTAAATGTCTGCCTACCCACATTCCCTACCAGATCCTTGTGTTTCCAAACATGGATAGAAGCCTATTTGGAGCAATGTTTCCTATAAAAAGTGCTGCTCTTCAAATAGATCTGTTCTTCATTCTTTCAAACATGAGTAAGTTAGGTACATCCTGTTTGCTAAGTCATGACTTTTCCCTAAACTATGTCTTATTCTTTGGAAAATAACTATGTGTTTTGTTGTTTTGTTTTAATCTATTCTCAAAACATCAGCTTTTATGAATTAACCCACAAGTTATTAAAATGACATATTTTAATGCAAAGAAAATATTTCTATATTTAGACAATTTAATGACATGGGTTATCTTAACACTATCAGTTTAAAACTATGAGTATTTTATATACATTTTCAAAGTAATTATAACTTTTTAGCACCTGGGGGGATTTAGTGGTAGAGATAGAGATGGCAGGATAATTTTCTGCTATATAAACATTTTATTAATTTAAACGGCTTTGTCTCTCACCTGCTATAAGTCAAGTTCTGAATTTTTGTGATCGTAATTGTTCTATACACATTGCAGAAGCTTTCCCATTCACAGATAAGAACACAACTAAAGCATACGTATGATAAACCTTTGGGAGTTTACATTTTACAAGAACAATTTTCCTTTTTAGTTCTTTGTTGTACTTTAGATCTGTAAGATTAAAATATTTTTTTAAACTGTAGGAACAAAAAAGAACTTATACAATGCAATGAGATTAAATGAAAGAATTTAAAATGCAAAACTCTGCCAGGTTTCAAACTTATATTACAGAATTCTTGGTCAAACATCACTTTTAGTGAAATCAAATGTAAACTTGCTATGTACTTATGTACCACATGCCTAGTAGATACTAAATAATGTTAAATGGCCAGCTGACAAAATGATCCTATATAGTGAAAGGTTTACCACTGATTTTTCTTTTCATTTAAGGCTATGCAAAAGTCATTTTAATCATGTCTTAAAATTGCATATAAAATATATATATGGGTAACCTGATGACTATACATGATGCCAAAAAATACTTAATATTTTAAAATGTAACAGCAACTTCTGATGTTGGCTTAAGATTGTGAGAGCTATGCAAGGAAAATTATGCAAATTTTCCTTAGTGCTGAACTACCTAGTTTATTACTATGACTACCCTCTTTTTGTATAATTCTTTGACTCCCACTTCTTTCTGTCTCAACAGTTGCTGTGCTGTCTTATTATATCTGGCCATTTGAAGACATCTACAAATTTATTCTATTGTATCAACAATAGAATTCTTTCAAATTACATTTTCTTGTGGGTTTCCTATTTTGATTTATTTTTTAACCAAACTCTCCGTAATTTTCTTATCACTAAACAATGGAGACATATAACTGGTGCTTAATCACTGTAGGAAATTAACATTAGATATGGTGAAAGTGGGCAGCCAACCAGGTGCCATATTGCAGGAACTTGCAGCAGATTGCTGTTCAATTCCAGAACTCTGCTGCAGGGTACTGGGCCCCCACATTTAATTTTATTAACGAATAATTCTCCTCAGAGAGCACACAGAAATAGGCAATAAGCATCAAATGTGAACCTAAGATACTTTGAATGGTGATATGATGATACAAGCAAGGCAGGAAATCAGACCTTTTCCACAAGCTAGCTGTCATGTGAGTGACATCTGTGTTCCATGGGGGCTGTGACATCCTGTTTTAAATATACAGAAATGTATAACTAAAAGAACAAAACAATAGCCAGCATGAGAAGCCCTTCACAAAGACGCTGGAGCAAAATCCAAGCATGCTCAGCTACTGCTGCTCTTTCTAAAAGAGCAGTTTATTCTCTCAGGTACCTGTGATTCTCCTGTTAAGTTAGTCTCCCCTAATAGCACCTGTATTTTTCTTCCTATTTAGAATACAGGTGGGTGTATGCAGGGTAGGTTTCAGAAGAAGACTGATGATTACTAGATTCCTATGAATACGAACCTGATTTATTTTGCATGTGTTTTCTCATTTAATCCTTTTTAGCAATCCTATGAGATAGGTAGTATTATGCCCATTTTGATATAATGAAAATAAGCTTCAGAGAGAGATTAAGTCACCTGTTCACAACTAGGAAGAGACAGAACTGAGATTCAAACATAGGATATTCTGGATTCCTACTGTTTTGCACTGAGGAGAAAACTTTCAGCCTCTATTTGTTACAAACTGTAAGCCCTTGCTATGTATTCATCATAATAAAAATCTATGCTATTTCTGGCTTTAAATGTTTGTTGCTGGAGAATAGAAGTGTTGTACATATATGTTGAACTGATGGACCTCATCGGTTCTGTGATATTTTGTTTTGTTTTGTTTTTGAAAAGTTTGCAGTTATATACAGAGGCTTACCAACACTTCTTCTCTTTTATATTAAAGATACTGCCTGCTAGGTTTAGAGTAAAAATAATGTGCTCAATTTTGTCCAAAGAGGATTAGTTAATTTTTCCAGGGAATTCCGCAAGAAGTCTAGCTATCTTCATTCAATGCTTTTAAGCTTAGCTATGATAATAGGGGGTTTTGTTCCACTTCTGCTTATCAGTATACATTTTCTATTTGTATGCCATTTCCCTAGCAGAGCATTGTGACTGACACTGCTTGTAAGACAAGTAAAATGTTAGCCGAGCAATGTCAGTTGAAACTCTAGAATTCACTGTTGATCTTTTTAAAATAAATAAACTGACAATGACAGCACTTTCTCACATATGGTATATTTGGAAAGGAGTGGGTCAGGGATTTGGATGCCAGAACTCCAGAGACTGAAAGCCAAAAGGTAACTGTTGTCCAGACCCCTATTCTGTAAAATTGAAGGAAGTTCTTTTCAAGAATAAATTTAAAGTAATTTTGTGATGATAAGTGCTTTATATTAGGCAGCAATCTCCAGAGAAACAGAACTCATACATTAGATGGAGATAAAGAATTGTCTCACACTATTGTGAAGGCAGAGGTCTCACAGTCCTCAGTCTGCAAGCTGGAGGCCAGGGAAAGATGATGTGTAGTATTGGTCTCAGTCGAAAGGCCTGAGAATGAGGAAAGCCAAGTCCAGTAAATTCCAGTCCCAAATCCAGCAGCTTCAAGACCCAAGAAGAGCCAATGCTTCAGTCTGAGTCTAAAGGTTAGAAAAGACCAGTGTCCCAGCTCAACAATCAGGCAAGAGGAATTCCCTCATAACCCGGGCTTTTTGTTCCGTTCCAGTCTTCAATTAAATAGATGAGGCCCATTCGCATTAGGAAGGGCAATCTACTTAACTCAATCTACCGATTTATATGTTAATCTAATTCAGAAACATCCTCACGGACACACCCAGAATAATGTTTGACCAAATGCTTGGGCACAGTTTAGCCCAGTCAAATTGACGCATTAAATTAACTACCACAAAGATATATTTCAGAAAGTCAAGGATCAGAAACTATTAGAATGTAAATGATAACTCTCTTATTGAAGGGTGTTAACATCAGGAATGTATTTTTACAACTCCTACAACTCAATACCGAAAACAAATAACCCATTTAAACAATGGACAAAGGACCTGAATGGGAACCTCTTCAAAAAAGATACACAAGTAGCCAACAAGCATATAAAAAGATGTTCAACATCACTAATCAACAGGGAAATGCAAATCAAAGACTCAGTGAGATTTCACCTCATACCAATTAGGATATCTACTGTAAAAACACACACAGGTACAAACACATGCACACATGTTCAGAAAATGGCAAGGATTAGTGAGGAGACAGAGAAATCAAAACCTCTATGCACCGTTAGTGGGAATGGGAGATGGTATATCTGCTGGGGAAAACAGTATGTAGGTTTCTCAAAATATGAAAAATAGAATTACCCTGTGATCCAACAATTCCACTTCTGGGTATATATTCCAAGGAATTAAAAACAGAGTTTTGAAAAGATATTTGTATGCATATATTCATACCATTATTCACAGCAGCCAAAAGATGGAAATAACCTAAATATTCATCAATGAATGAATGTATGAACAAAAATTTGGTACATGCATACAATGAAATATTATTCAATCTTACAAAGGAAGGAAATTCTGACACATGCTGTGACATAGATGAACTTTGAGGACATTATGCTAAGTTAAATAAGCCAGTTACATAAACACAAATATTTCATTATTTTATTTATATGAGCTATCTAGAGTAGTTAAACTAAGGAAGGTTTAATAGAAAGGTCATTGCTTGGGGTTGGGGGAGGGGAAATGGGTAGTTTATTGCAGGGGTTCCCACTCCATGAGCCATGGACTGGTATGAGTCCACACAGCAGGAGGTGAGCAGCAAGCAAATGACCGTTAATGCCTGAGCTCTGCCTCCTGACAGATCAGTGGCAGCACTCGATTATCATAGGAGTGCCTATGATAATCTATTGTGAACTGTGCATGCAAGGGATCTAGGTTGTGCACTCCTTATGAGAATCTAATTAATGCCTGCTGATGTGAGGTAAAACAGTTTCATCCTGAAACCATCCTCCTAGGCAACCCCACCCTCATCCATGGAAATATTGTCTTCTATGAAATTGGTCCCTAGTGCCAAAAAGGTTGGGGACTACTGGTTTAATGGATATGAAAAAGTTCTANTCACTAAATTGGCAAAATTACACAGTAGAATAAAACTTAATATTTAAGAAGATAGAGGAAAAAAGGTCCATCATGCATTTCTGCCTTCATTCAAAGGCAGCCTGACAATATTTATTTAATTTTAAAATTATACTTTAAGTTCTGGGATATGTGTGCAGAATGTTCAGATTTGTTACATAGGTATACACATGCCATGGTGGTTTGCTGCACCTATCAACCCATCATCTACATTGGGTATT
Organism: Rhinopithecus bieti; assembly: GCF_001698545.2. NCBI lineage: Eukaryota > Metazoa > Chordata > Mammalia > Primates > Cercopithecidae > Rhinopithecus > Rhinopithecus bieti. The sequence goes on from NW_016826127.1 coordinate 31,945, forward strand.
TTGCCTAATGCTATCCCTCCCTGCTCCCCCCACCCCACAACAGGCCTCGGTGTGTAATGTTTCCCTCCCTCTGTCCATGTGTTTTCATTGTTCAACTCCCATTTATGAGTGAGAACATACAGTGTTTGGTTTTCTGTTCCTGCGTTACTTTGCTGAGAATGATGGTTTCCAGTTTCATCCATGTCCCTGCAAAGGACATGAACTCATCTTTTTTATGGCTGCATAGTATTCTATAGCATATGTGCCACATTTTCTTAACAGTCTATCACTGATGGACATTTGGGTTGGTTCCAAGTCTTTGCTACTGTGAACAGTGCTGCAATAAACATAAGTGTGTATGTGTCTTTATAGTAGAATTATTTAAAATCCTTTGGGTATATACCAAGTAATGGGATTGCTGGGTCAAATGTTATTTCTACTTCTAGATCCCTGAGGAACTGCCACACTGTCTTCCACAATGGTAGAACTAATTTACACTCCCACCACCAGTGTAAAAGTGTTCCTATTTCTCCACATCCTTTGCAGCATCTACTGTTTCCTGACTTTTAATGATCACCATTCTAATTAGTGTGAGATGGTATCTCATTGGGGTTTTGATTTGCATTTTTCTAATGCCCAGGGATGATGAGCTTTTTAAAATATATTTGTTGGCTGCATAAATGTCTTCTTTTGAGAAGTGTTTATTTATATCCTTCACCCACTTTTTGATGGGGTTGTTTGATTTTTTCTTGTAAATTTGTTTAAGTTCTTTG
>NW_016826127.1:35205-56969 GCF_001698545.2 Rhinopithecus bieti
GAGACTCCGTCTCAAAAAAAAAAAAAAACTCCTAGAGATCTGCTGTACAACATTGTGCCTATAAGTAACAATACTGAATTGTACATTTAAAATTTTGTTAGGAAGCTTGATGTCACACTGTGCTCTTGTCACTAAAAAAAGACTGAGGCATATGCGTTTTTGATGACTTAGAAAAATCTCTAACGCACAGTATTAAGTGGAAAAGTTTAGATTTGTAGTATCATGCCAATTGTTGGGCACTAATTCAACACTGCACGTAAAAGGGCAGGGTTGAATTACAGATTTTTAATAGTCATTTCAAAGCAGTTTCGTTTAAGTACAAATATATAACTCAGCTCCTCATTTAACCAAGATACATACTTAAAACAGGAAACTCTGCACCCCCATATCAGTGGTGTCATTTAATGTTATTTAAAAAAGAAAAACAAAGAGCCAAACTCTTAGAAGTGTCGTTGAGGCTGATAAAATGACAGAAGATTTCTATCTATTATTATACATTGCAATATAAGCCAAGTGAAGTCACTTGTTGTTAAGTACAGTTATCTGGTTACTTGGCCAAAGTCTCATCTTTCACCTAGATTGTCTGGGTTATTGGAATACTACTCTTTTTACAAAATCAACACGATAATCGCCCGTCTCCTTCACCTCAGCCACAGGTTTAGGTTTCATGATGCTTTGTAAAGTGAAAGTGGTTTGAGAGTCCAATAGAAAAACAAAACTGACTTCAACTTCAAGCTTCCCTAGGGAAAAATTCATCTTCTTTTGTAAAAGTCCACTTTTTTTCCTTCTCTAAATGAGTATTCACAGTTTTACTGCGAATTGACTTCTATTACCTTATTTATTTTCTTAGTAAAAATATGCTCTTAGGAACTTTAAAAATAACTGCTCTTCCCCTATATGCTTCTCCTTAATAAGCATTGTCATAATAAGTTGCCTTTAGCATTGCTAGTGCTAAGACCCCAGCACATTTCCAGCAAATGAAATCAGGTTTTATTTAGTTCAAAGAATGAATCATGTTTCGATGTCCTCTAAATGAATTACAAATTAATTAGCTGACTGCGTTCAGCGTTGTGTTCATTATCACTTCTATTGTGACAGTAATGTATGCTAGCTTGCACTGGAGAACATGATGTAAAGGAAAATAATGGGAATATTTATACTGGCTATTTTGATGAATTATTTGAATCTACATAGAATCTTACTATAATGTATCTTGCTCTCTGTTTTATTCTAAGAATTTTAGCTCTGCAACTATTGTGCAATCAATGTTGGCTGAACACCAAATGTGATTTTTATGTTGTAAATAACTAGAGAATTAGTCTTCTTAATTAAATAAAAAAAAAAAAAAAAAAACTTAGATGGCCTGTTTTGATCCATTTATTGGAAACATGTAATTTAGTATTAGTACTTACAATAACTGTTACTCGTCAGGGACTTTTTAAGTAGGAGAGAACAGATTTAGGTGATAATGAAATTTAATAACACACACACACAAAATATGATATATCTTATGAAAAAGCATGCTTTAAATATGCAATCTAACTTCACTTCCTTGGTAGTAAACCAATAATTCATTTTTTTTTCCTTTTGGTGGCTAAATTTACTATTCAAAAGCTTGTAGCTTTAAAAGAGACACATTTGCAACTGTTGTTTAGTATTACATCAGTTTTAACTGTGGTAACCCTTTTATTAAGTCATGTTTTATATGTTGTGCATATTATTTTCCACTGTTTCCAGAATCTAGTTTAGGAGGTTTCATTTAAAATTTCAGTTAGAAAGGAAATGTTGAAAGCATTGTATGTCTGAGGAGTATTTGAGGGCTAGCCTCTGTGTGGGACTTGATCATATCATCTTAGGCAGAAGAACACAACAGAACCCCATACCTCAAGCCATGAATTGCAACAGCTGTCCCAGACTCACTCTTGACAGTTTCTCTCTCTCTCTCTCTCTCTCTCTCTCTCTCTCTCTGTCTCTCTCTCTCTGTCTCTCTCATTTTTTTGTCTCTCTGTTTCATCAGAAGCACATACACAGGGCTTTGCTGTATATATTTTAATTAAAGCCCATGTTTAGATTTTCCACCATGTCTGAAAATAATTTGAGACTTCACTGGGATAACAACAACTAGAAAACTCAGATGTTTCTATTTATAGCTCTGCCATGGACCCTCTGTGCCCTGTTGAATAAGTCCTTTGGCCTAGCTTTTCCAAAGTAGAGGTCATTATTCCATCACATTTCTAGTTTACTTCCTAGGGATACTGAGAATTCATTGAAATAAAACAACATGTAAATCTGATAGTTTATTGAATAAGGAAAACCTAAGGACAAAAAGTGTAGGCTTATTATGAAACTTGATGAGGCCATAAATATGATTTTAGGGCTACGTTATCTCCTTACTTTTCTCTTATTTACATTTTAATTAATTATAACATCAGTAGGAAACTAATATCTAGATTTGTATGACAAATCTAGATTAACTTATCAAAAGGCAGTACAGTAATGTAAGCCTGTCCTTTTTTTTGTGTGTTTAGTATGTGTATGTAAATATCTGTATTATAGAAAAAAGTTTAAAAGTATATACATTACAATGTCAACAAGCATTATTTCTAATTTGTAAGTAATTTAAAGTATCTTATTTTTACCTGTATTTTATACAATGAACATGTATTACTTGTGTTATTAAAACTATTTTAAATCACCATTGTTTAATTGCTATCAGTTCAAAATTCTATGCATTTCCTCCTAGCACACTGTATTGTTATGGAAATTTAAAAAATAAAATGCTTATTTTCAGAACAGGAGGACAGAATAAGAAGTGTGAAATAAATGTTGCTACTATTGTAGCACATCTCACCCTGATATTTCTCTTTGTAATATTATCACCTTTGATTATTCTAAACTTAAAATTCAAAACAATTTAAAATGTGTTTTCAGCTACAGGACCGCACTCAGTTCAGTGACCGAGACTTAGCCACCCTTAAGAAGTATTGGGACAATGGCATGACTAGCCTGGGCTCTGTTTGTAGAGAGAAAATTGAAGCTGTTGCAACTGAATTAAATGTTGACTGTGAAATAGTTCGGGTAAGACATTTTCTATAATTTTCATGCTATGGTTGCTGAGTGGCATAAATGAAAGCTTTAAAATCTTACATGAGGTGCTCTAAGCAATACTAGCAATAAAGTGAAAACATAACTCACAGAGTAGGAGATAATATTTTGAAATCATGTATCTGATAAGGAATTTGTATCAAAGCATGTAAAGAACAATTACAAGTCAATAATAAAAAATGCAAATAACCCAATTTTAAAATAGGCAAAGGGACTGAATAGACATTTCTCTTAAAAGATATACATATTGCCAATATTTACCTGAAAATATCTTCAACATCATTAGTCATTATGGAAACGGAAATAAAATTACAAGGTACCGTTTACCCACTGTAATAATATTAACATAAAAGGTAGATAATAATGAGTTTTGGCCAGGATATGGATAAATTGTTACCCTTATACATTGCTGGTAAGAATATAAAATATTTTAGCAAGTTTGACAACAATCCTCAAAAGTTTAACACTAAGTTCTCATATGACCAAAATTCCACTGCTGGAATGGATTTCACTCCACTCAAAAGAATAAAAAATGTATGTCCAACTGAAAAGTTGTACACTGATATTCATAACAGAGTTTTCCATAATATCCAAACGGAAACAGCCCAAACATCCACCAAGTGAATGAATAGACAACATCTGGGTATATGCATATAATGGACTCTTATAGAGCCATATAAAGGAATGAAATATTAATACATGCTATATAATGGATGAACCTTAAAACATTATGCTAAATGAAAGAAACCCATTGCAAAAGACCACATATTGTATTATTTCATTTATATGAAGTGTCTACGTTAGGCACACTCTAGAGACAGAAAGTAGGTTAGTAGTGCCAGGAGCTGGGGTAGGGAGGGATGGGAAATGACTGCTAATATGCATGGGGTTTATTTTGGCATGATCAAAATGTTCCAGATTAGATAGTGGTGACTGGTGCACAGCTCTGTGAATATGTTGAAAACATTTTAATTGTACACATTAAATAAATGAATTGTGTGATGTTTTAAAATATCTCAATAACATTGTTTAAAATTACCTGAGGTGAACTGAAATATATCTCATATAATGAATGATAGATAAAAAATTATTTTACATTCCCACCTACAGTGTAAAAGTGTTCCAATTTCGCACAGCCTTGCCAGCATCTGTTGTTTTTTGACTTTTAATAATTGCCATTCTGATTGGCGTGAGATGGTATTTCATTGTGGTTTTAATTTGCATTTCTCTAAAGATTAGTGGTGCTGAGCTTTTCTCATGTTTGTTGGCTGCTTAAATTTCTTCTTTTGAGAACTCTCTGTTAATGTCCTTTGCCCAATTTTAATGGGGTTGTTTGGTTTTACTTGTAAAATTGTTTAAGTTCCTTATAGATTGTCTATATTAGACCTTAGTCAGATGGGTAGATTGTAAAATTTTCCCTTTTGTAAGTTTTCTATTCACTCTGATGATAGTTTCTTTTGCTATGCAGAAACTCTTTTGTCTAATTAGATCCCATTTGTCAATTTTGCTTTAATTGCAATTACTTTTGATATTTTGTCATAAAATCTTTTGCCCATGCCCAAGTCCTAAACGGTATTGCCTAGATTTTTTTCTAAGGTTTTATAGTTTTGGGTTTTACATTTAAGTCTTTAATCCAACCATTGTGAAAACAGTGTGGTGATTCCTCAAAGACTTAAAACCAGAAATACCATTTGACCCAGCAATCCCATTACTGGGCATATACCCAATGGATTATAAATCATCCTATTATAAAGATACAAGCACATGTATGTTCATTGCAGCACTATTCACAATAGCAAGGACATGGAAGCAACCCACATGTCCATCAGTGATAGGCTGGATAAAGAAAATGTGATACATATACACCATGGAATACTATGTAGCCATAAAAAGGAATGAGATCATGTCCTTTGCAGGGCCATGGATGAAGCTGGAAGCCATTATCCTCGGCAAACTAACACAGGAACAGAAAACCAAACACCACGTGTTCTCACTTATAAGTGGGAGCTGAACAATGAGAACACATGGACACAGGGAGGGGAACAACACACACTGGGGCCTATTGGGGGGTAGGGGAAGGGAGAGCAACAGGATAAATAGCTAATGCATACAAGGCTTAATATCTAGCTCATGGGTTGATAAGTGCAGCAAACCCCTACCAAGGCACACATTTACCTTTGTAACAAACCTGCACGTCCTACACATTTATCCTGGAACTTAAAATAAAATAAAATAAAATATTAAAATCATAATGATCAATCATCAGAAAAGTAGTTTATGTTCCATTTAAAAGATGTTGGTATAAAATTTTGAAAGTGGTAGTGCTGGTAAGTATTTAACAATCAATTCTTTAAGGGGAAAAAAGCCTTAATTAATAGCATTCGCTGATTTCTGTGGTGTAAAGATTCCTACCACAGCTGATTCCATGTCTCACTCAACACAGAGTTGGGAAGAGATGCTAACAGTTGACGCTTGTGAGCAAGTGTAGGTTGACACCAGTACACACACTGGAAGATCATCTCAGTAGATCAAAAGGGAATTACATTAAAGAAGAAGTGACAAAGAGCCAGGCTTGGTAGTACACATCTGTAGTCCCAGCCACTCAGAAGGCTGAGGTGGGAGGATCACTTGAGCCCAAGAGTTCAAGCCAGTATCCCATTGGCTAAAGATTAGTCACATGGTCATACCAAACTACAAGAGAAGCTGCAAATGTGATTTTACTGTGAGGAACCATGTTCCCAGCTAAACCTTCTATTATTCTGGAAGGTGAGGACAAATATGGGGAATAGACAGCAGTCTCTCTCATTAGGACAACCTAATGAGACTCCACCTCTTATCTCATATATATGAAGAAAAGAGCAATATAGAGAGAATTTTTAGAGTACAGATTTCTGAAAATAAATACTATTCTCAAAATAAGTACTGCCCTGTTCAGAGTCTTGCTTTTTCTTGTTAGAGTCCAGATGGAAAATTAAATTCAATACTGTGTTTGTTGAGCATGCTGCTATGTGTTAAAGTATACTAACAAGGAGAGAGAAGTGCATTAGACATTATTTCTATTTTAAGGAGTTCAGAGTCTAACAAGAGGGATGACACAAGAAAAAAAAAATGGCCAAAGAGGAATTGGAATAGGATCATAGTATGAGGAGCCTAAGCAACAGTCAAAAATAGGGAAATGAAGAGCATGTGTTCTTGTTGTCATTGTCATTTTTATTTTTTAATCAAATTTATATATGTATATAGCTTAGGAAGTCAAGTTCTGTAGAATTTGCTACAAAACCAACATTCCTCACTCCTTCCTTCCTACCATTTTGCAATAGCCCAAGTCGAACCACTTTCCACTTTTAGATATTTCCTTCAGTATTTACTTTCATCTATGAATGATGTGTTGTATTAACTAGAATTAGGTTTAGCTGTAAGTATTAAAAAGACCTAAAAGTAACAATGGCTTAGACAAAGATGTTTCAATTCCATACATAAGTCCATGAGTATGCAATTTACAGCTAGCATGGCAGTTTGTCTCTACAATGTCCACAGAAACCCTGATGCCTTCCAGTTTCCATTCTGCTGTCCCTGTGATGTGGCCCTTTTTATCAAGATACAAAATGATAGCATACATACTCGAGGCAGCATGACAGAGAGGGAGAAGAATAAAGAGCAAAGCGTGTTTACCAGCTGTCTTTTAACAAGTATTTCTGGAAACTGCCATGAGATCCTTTCACTTGTATCCCATTGGCTAAAGATTAGTCACATGGTCATACCAAACTACAAGAGAAGCTGCAAATGTGATTTTACTGTGAGCAATCATGTGTCCAGCTAAACCTTCTATTATTCTGAGAGATGAGGACAAATATAGGGAATAGACAGCAGTCTCTCTCATATATTTACATTGCGACTTCCCAATTTGTTCAATGTTAGGCATTGTCTATTGATTTTTCACTGTGAAATGTAAAGCTTTTAAAAAAATCTCTTTCAAGAATTCCTCATTAATTCTTTCACCTACATGCATAATTCCTCTCTCCTTATCCTCCTATAACTTTGGTCAGCTTGGTATTCATTATTTTGACTATGTAAATGCTTTACACATTTGAATTATGTAGTGAAACGTCATTTTTTCCTTTTCTGTATAACTTAGCATTGTTTTGTTTCCCTGTAGTTCATAATTTACTTAATTTATATTTTTGATATTCATATGTTTGCTTGAGTTATTTTCTAGGTACTTACTACTAATTTATCTTTAAACCCTTTCCCAGTTGCACAAGTCTCCACTCAACACATTCATACACATTTGGTAGTATAATAATTCCATCATCTTAAAGAAATATCTCCTGGAATTTTTTGATCTGCTCCAATTGAATTGGTTATTTTATGCACCTGGACTATAACTGTTACTCTAAGATTTCCACTTCCAATCTGTTTTTCCTCTTGCTCTACTTTCAGTAAGATATCCCTTAATTTATTCTCCAACTTTTCTACTGAGTTTTTCACTTTTTAAAAAATTTGTCATGCCACTGGTACTAATAAGTACCTTGTGCCATGGCAACAATGTTCAGATTCTATGGACAGCCATAGAGTCTCCTTGAGACACCCATACTGCAAGAGAGGAGACAGGGACAGAATCTCTTTAAAAACTTACACTCCTAAAATAAAGATAAGATGTCCACAGGATTTCTGGCTAGAGTTATCTCTGATATCAAGGGATTTTAGGCACACTGACGGTAAAAATGGCCAAAACCATTAACATCAGCTCCCCCTTAGGCATTACTATATGCTGAGTTTCTTATTCCTACACAAAGATCTTGATATGCAAAAAAGGAAGAAGAATTTTGCCATTTTCTTCTTGCTTAATATTTGTTTAAACTCATATTAGATGAAAGAATAAGGAGCTGTTCACTATCCTTTTATTTCTCATGATTTTCACATACTAGAATGCTCATGGCAGAAAGAAAATTTGGAAGTGATATGTTGTAAGAGGACCTCTTCTGTAACGTGTGATAAATTATTCCAAAGGAGAATATGTTTGCAACATATATTCTTGAGATTTCAGGAAAAACTATTTATATGTTTTCAAGTCTAATATACCTTCTAATTACTAATCACCAAAATGAACTTCACCTTAGGATGTCTAGTTAACCATTACTTACGGTATGATTTGAAAGTTTCAGATTTTTTTTTATGTCTTATACTTCTAAGAAGTATAGGAAGCAAACTTGGTATATTTTTTCTTTGACCTTAACAATGATTGTTAATTATGTGCATGTTTTTCTTCATCTTGAAATGTCATTTCCAGGTTAGTGCCTATTTACCGACTTACTCATTTAGCAAAGGTAAACTGAACACCTATTATGTGCCAGAACTTTTCTAAGTGCCATGGGAAAAGTGCATCTCTCTCGAGGAAATTGAAATTTACTGTGATCAATTATTCCTAAATGAGAATAATACATTGGAGAAATATTTTGAGGTATTACATGCGGACTATAAGTTGGAAGCACTGCTAAGTCCTCGAGGACAGTTAGTTCCCCCCTCCTCCGCCTTGCTACAATTCAGTTTAATGCCTGTCCTTTCCATCTGCATTAGGGTTATAGTGGACAAACATTAAAGTGTACCTTTGAATGGTCAAATATTGAGAGAAACAACATATTTTAATGTTTGAGATACATTTTGAGGGACTTAAATACAGTTCATAGAAAACAACTTTATGTTTTTATATTTTAGATTATATTTATTTTCAAAGGAGCATGGCTAGATTTGAAGTGCCTTTAAATGGAACAGTGTTTATACAGTACATGGCAAACTCCCTATTATCTATTACATACATTGATTTAGAGCTGGGGGGCACCTTGGGGTTGAGTTCAATGCCTATCTATCTATCTATCTGTCTATCTAATCTATATGTAAAATGGAGCCAGATTAGCTTTCCCATAGTAGGTAGAGGCCAAGTCTCTTATTCCCAGTCTAACATTATTTCCAGTTCTACTTTACTAGTGTATGCCTTACCATAAGAAATAACTTGGATACTTCTTAAAAATATAGATCACCCTATTCTAGACCTACTGAATCAGAATTTGCAAGAAAGGCCCAGAGAATCTATATGTTTCCCTTCTGCAAATTATTCTTAAGATCAGGTAAATTTGGAAAAACCTTTACAACACTATGTCATTGCAGCTAAATATTCTAGCATGTTCTTTTTATCCATAACACTTGGTCAAATTTTATAATTTATATTTGTTTTCTACTTGTTTATCACCTGTACATATGCATTTCTGTTTTTATCATCTATATTTATGCATTTAAGTTCCCTGAGGAAAAGACTATATCTATTATATTTACCACTGCATCCCAAGCACCAGAAACAGTGTTTGGTACATAGTAAATGTTCAGTAATATATGTGGAATGAATATATGAATATCTAACAGAAAAGTGTACCCTCTATGTATAGCATACATGAACTAACAAATGAATAATATCATACATTTAAAATAAAAGTTTAGAATATAGCTTCATATTGTTTAATAGAAATATACTTAGAAATGTACAGGGCTTTAGAGTACTCATTTTTAATAGCTATTATGTTTGTGTTGTTAATACATAGGCGTTCAGGTTGAAAAGATACTACTATTATTTTAGATTTGTGACCATTCTGGTGGGAAATTTATTATTCAGGAAAGTAAATAATTTGGAAATCATTTTCCTAATTTTGCACATAAATAATCTGAGGCCTAGAGTGATAAAATAACTTGTCCATTGTTAATACAAAATGGTTGAAAAACGTAAATATTTTAAAGTAGGGATGTTTAATCTGAAACAGTGAAAAAATACCCTTCACATAATTGATAGCTGGAATGTAGAAGGGAGAGTTCAGGGTGAAGAAGATCTGAAGCAAAGAACTGGAAACAATACCTCAATGAAATAAAACCATAGATATGATTCAGTTTAAGGAAGACCATTTTGAAAACACTTACAAAACCAACTGGGAACCTTGCAGAGTGGTATGTTTCATATACCTGATATTTTATGCAAAAGAGGATGGATACTTTAGGCGCTCAACAGATTGTATGATATCCACTCACATTGGTAAAAGTGATCGTCTTAACAGTCTATACACTCAACTTCCAATCTCTACCAGTAACAATCTCAGGGACACACCTAGAAATAATGTTTTGCCAGCTATCTGGGAAACATTTAGCTCAGTTAAACTGACACATAAAATTAACTATCACAATCTGCTATAGTAAAATATTTTAGATCGGCTGTCTTATAAACAGCATAAATTTGTTCTTAATTGTTCTGCAGTCTGAGGAATCAAAGACCAAGGTGCTGGAAGGTCCAAAGTATGGGCAGCCCACTTTCTAGACAGCTGTCTTTTTGCTGTAACCTCACATGGCAGAAGGAGCAAGAAATCTCTCTGGGTTCTCCTTTATAAAAGCACTAATCCCATTTATGAGAGATCCATTCTCATTATCTATTTACCTCCAAAAGGTCCCACCTTTTAACACTATTACCTTGGGGGTTGGGATTTTAATGTGTTAATTTGGAGTAGGGGAGACAAATATTCAGACCGATAGCAGGGACTCTAAGATTAATTCAATTTATGTATGATTCTGTAAAAATGCTAGTAAACCGGTAGCTCTGATATTTATACATTGATCATTTTCGCCAGCTGCCCTTCTCTTTGAGAATATCTACAAAGAGGAAATAGTTTAGCTTTTGGCGTGCAAAATATAACAGGCAGTTCAATCCACAATTTTTCTCCACTTGCAGTAACTATTATTTTACCTTTATCTTTGCACATTTGTAATCACTCATTCTCTCAAAAAGGGTGCAAAAGAGTGAATGATGATATTATCGTAGAAAACTTGGTTTCTGCTTTTTTTCTCACTCTTCTCCAGCTTTTATGACCCGAATGATAGCAGAAATTCATCCTACGGAGAACTGGTTTTTCCTCCTTCTGGAGGCTCATACCATCAATTTCACAAACATTGTGGCTAAGATTATCGCTTAAAAGAAAAAGCTTCGCATTTTACTCCAATTGTTATAGTGTTTTCAAGTATGGAGTATAGAAAACAGAGAGATACATGACAATTTGAAGAAGTTTAGTAGCAATTGCATCTTTATCTTTTCTGAATTATAGCAACCATTTTCAACGTTTTGATGTAATGACAAATGGGTGCTAGAGTCAATAATAATTTAATTGTACATTATAAAATCACTATAAGGGCATAATTGATCAGTTTGCTTAACACAAAAAAGATAACAGCTTGAAAGGGATGGTATACCCAGTGTTTCTGATGATGTGATTATTATGCTTGTCATGCCTGTACAAAAATGTTTCATAGCACCTCTGTAAATAAAATATACACTTAACATTCATACCCACAAAATCTTAAAATAGAAAAGTGTTAAAAGAAAAAGAAATATAAATGTGAGAATTCTTCTTATCTTTCTTTCACTATGTATTGTATAGTCACCTCTACGAGATAAGAGTTATCAAAGCTAATGAAACAATCTTAAGTAGTCCGTACATATTTTAATTTGCAGTACTAGCGCAATTTACTCTTTTGTGATGTAACATTGATTCATGTGTTGTTCAAAAACTTCACAATCTATCTATGTAGTGTTCTCATCCAAAGAAGTTTACTCAGAAAGACTAATACATACAAGGGAACTACATTTTATTAAACTGAGGGAAATTCCCCCATCAAATTATAAAGAAAAATTCGTCTTTTGTTCACTCAGTATTTGTTCTTGTGCGTGTATACTTGCCCTGCCATATTGTTGATAATACGATATTTCCTTTTTACCATAGCGCTATAAGACGTTAGTGCATTGCATGTCTTCTTTATATTTTGACACAAAGAGCAGAGCTCTATTATTTTTTCCATATGAACTTTACGCAGTTTTTTCCAATTCTGTGAAGAAGTCATTGGTAGCTTTAGAAGTGCGGGCGCGCAAGTGAGTTGAATTCCTCATAAAATCAAAGTAACCATATTGGCCGACTATCTGATGGCCCCTTTCGCACGATATTGAATCGTTAACCACTATCCCCATATGAGCCAATATCTGGATAGATGTTCTTCCATGTGTTTTAGTGTCCTCTCTCGTATGTCTACGTAGACAGAGAGCTTTGATCTACATTCGCCTTTCGACCAAGAGAGGTTCCGATATATTGCATCCTGTAACGCTGCGTTTCTATTTTCATCTTGTCGGCATATTTCCGTCTATTTGATTGCTCTTTGAAGCCACATTGTGCAATGAATTCTGATCTCCATCTCGCATTTAGACTCTCTGGCATTTGCGTTAGTCCGTATTCAGAAGTATCGGCCATGTGCAGAGAGATTTCCAGAAATATGTATGCTATTGTTTGAGACTATATATTTCTGCGCAAACCCTTAACTGAAAAATAATTGACGTATCCTGAGACTTTGCTGAATGTATACTCGGCTGGAGTCAGCATTGATTGCAGGAACGGATTTTGGCTTAGTCGCCACATGATAAATATGTGGGCGTTTTACTGAATAGTACAATCATGTCATCTGCCAAACAGGCGACAAATTTGACTTCTTCTTTCCTCAGGGCTAACTGTGATACCCTTATTTCTCTTTCCTTGTCTTCCAGTTTTCGATCTGCAGATATTTCCCGATTGCCACAAGCAGGAAACTCCAAATTTACTGTCATTTGAATAGGAGTGGCTGTGAGCGACGAGAGGATCCCTGTACTATCTGTTGATGGCCAGTTTCAAAGAAATTCCGCGCCTTCTTCGCGGACCCATTCAGTCCAATGTATATGAGCTTTGGGCAGGTGTATGACATAACATAAGCTCTGAATTAATAACATTGAGTTGCAAAAGGTCACGCTTTCACAATACCGAACTTATGAGCGTTTTTAAGCATGAAGGAGTTCCTAGGAAGGGGAACATGAGTTGAATGTTGGAGTACCAAACAGGCTCTTCTTTGCTAGATGACATCTTTAGTGAGAACACTAATCATGTTGGTTCTTGACTTTAGTTTCCTGATTTATAATGCTGGATTATGTTTATTGATTTGCGAATGTTTGAACCAGCCTTTGCATTCCCAGCGCGATGAGCACGCCACACTTGATCATCAGATGAATGCTGGATCAAGCTTTATGATCGTGTCGTCCTGAATACACGGCAAAATTCTTCCTATTTATATCTGAGGACTATTTCCTTTTTCACCATGGCCCCTGATGGAGCTCTTCCAAATCTCACTTCTGGCCAGGTATTCCACGAAAAGAGCGCACCGCGCCGTTTGCCCAGTATTTTATTGAGGATTTTTGCATCGATGCTTCATCAGGTGATATTGTCTAAAATTCTCTTTTTTGTTGCTGTCTTGCCAGGCTTTTGTATCAGGCATGATGTTGGCTCCATAAAATGAGTTAGGGGAGCGACTCCCTCTTTTTCTATGATTGCGACATAGTTTCAGAAGGAATGCCCGAACCAGCTCCCCTTGTACTCTGGTAGAATTCAGCCCTGTGAATCTATCTCTGCGTCCTGACTTTCTTTGGCGTGGTAGGGCCTATTAATTGTTGCCTCAATTTCAGAGGCCGCTATTGGTCTATTCAGGATCAACTTTCTTCCTGGTGTCTGCGGGTTGTACGTAAGAAAGCTGAAACTGGATCCTTTCCTCACTCCTCTATACGATGATTAATCAAGATGGGATTAGAGACTTAAAATGTTAAACCTCAATACATAAAAACCCTAGAAGAAAATCTAGGTAGTACCATTCAGGACATAGGCTGATGGCAAGGACTTCATGTCTAAAACACCAAAGCAACCCGCAGGCAAAGCCCAAAATTACAATGGCATCTAATTAAACTAAAGAGCTTCTGCACAGGCCAAATAAACGTACCATCAGCAGGGACAGGCCCACCTACAGAATGCGGGAGAAAATTTTCAATCTACTCATCTGACAAAGGGCTTAATATCCAGAATCTACCAGAACTCAAACAATATACAAGAAAAAAAACAACAACCCCATCAAAAAGTGGGCAAAGGATATGAACAGACATTCTCCAAAGAAGACATTCATACAGCCAAACAGACACATGAAAAAATGGCTCTCATCACTCGCCAATCAGAGAACGCAAATCAAAACCACAATGAGATACCATCTCAACCAGTTAGAATGGCAATCAATTAAAAAAATCAGGCAAAGATCAGGCAAACACAGTTCTTGGAGAGGATGTGGAGAAATAGGAACCTTTTACACTGTTGTGCGGCATTGTAAAACTGTTAACCATTATGAGAAAAACAGTATGGCAATTCCTCCAAGGCGATCTAAGAACTAGATGTCCCATATGACCCAGCCATCCACTACTGGGTATATACCCAAAGGATTATAATTATTTCTACTACAAAGACACTGCACACGTATGTTTATTGCAGCACTATTCACAATAGCAAAGATGGAATCAAACCCAAATGTCCATCTTGTGACAGACTGCGATTAAGAAAATGTGGCATCATAATACACCTGGAATATATCAGCCAGCCTAAAAACGATGAGTTTGCGCCGTCTTTGTAGGGACATGGATGCAGCTGGAAACCATCATTCTTAGCCAACTATCACAAGAAGGATATCCAACACCGCATGTTCTCAGCTCATAGGTGGAACTGACAATGAGGATCCTTGGACTCGGAAGGGAACATCACGCACTGGGGCCTACTCATGGGGAGGGGGAGGGGGAGGAGGAGGATTGCATTGGGGATTTATACATGATATAAATGATGAATTGATGGGTGCTGACGAGTTGATGGGTGCAGCACACCAACATGGCATAAGTATACATATGTAACAAACCTGGTGCCACGCTTTATGCACATGTACCCTAGAACTTAAAGTATAATAAAAAAAACATAAAAATAATAAAATAAATAAAAAATAAAAAAGGAGTAGCTTAAGGTGCGCTTATGTATTACGGCTTGCCTTTGTATAGCAGAAATTCTAGTTGATATAAAGGGCAATCATAATCAAATTTAGAGCTGAACTCTAAACTGTTATTAGTGGTTTTCTATCACTGCTTTAGGTTAAGAATCCTTTTTGACATGACAAAAACCTAGAAAGGTTACAAAATTCTTAGTCATAAAATGGTCTTTCTGAAAATTGCATAAGAAACATGGGAATAAAATTGGTTTCAGACTGTTGCTTCTGAGAAAATGGAGTAGACATAATTTTCCCTATTCTTCTCATTAAGTAGAACTAAAATCCCTGGATATTATATAAATAGGAAACATAAGAAGATTCTCAAGGGTGGAAAGAAGTCACATCTACTAGGGACCATGGGACCCCATGAATGACACTCACACAATGGTGAGTTTCCTGGATTTTCTTTTGCTTCATATGCCCCAGAATAGATACTGGAAAAGCCAACAATCAAGAAACATCAGTAGGTGAAAACAAACGGTAAAAAGGAAAGAAAAAGAAAAGCCTGACCTGTCTCAGCAAAGAACCAGGAAAAGGGCAGTCTAACATGACAGAAAATATTTAGATAATGACCTCTTTACTTCAGCCAAATACCACGGGGAAAATCTGCAGCCACACCCACCCCTACAAGAAAAGGCCAAGTGGAGGACCAAGACTTCTGCCTCACCACGTTGTGGAACAGCTAGATGCCCCCACCCCAGCAAAACAAAACAAAACAAACAAACAAACAAACAAACAAAAAACACTCACTGATGGGATGGTGTCAGATAAGAAAGAGTGGAGAGCTGGATTAAAAATCCATTCTCCACCATTCCCTTGCAATGTCACTAGAAGACTTTTATTACCTCCTGCACTTAGAGGTGATGATGAGCCCTTCCTCCTCCTCATTGGGGTGGTATCAGAAGATGCCTGTTGGAGCTCCTGGACTCCCAACTCCACCCAGGAGTAAAACGAGTCTCCTTCCCCAGTGGATGTCAATGGAAATCCAATGGACAACCTGGAATTTTACCCTCTTGTGATTCTCATAAGATAGGTAGATAGATAGATAGATAGATAGATAGATAGATAGATAGCCTGGATCAATCACTAAAAAGTCATACAAAGGGATACAGAAGGGTTCTATACATAAATATAAATGGAATTCTAAATATTTAAAATATGCCACAGTAATGCAGAGGAAAATACAACTAAAGACACTAAAAGAAATGAAGGCAGAAAATGAAATGACATATTTAAGCTTTAACATAGAAATAATTGCATTAAATTTAAAAGATCTAAATTCACAAACTAAAAAATAGAGATTTGCAAATTGGATTTTTAAAAATGACCTAACTTGATGTTGTCTACAATAAGTTAAAATATCATGATATGTGTAGTTTGAAAGTAAAAGACTATAAAACATACAGAATGCAAACATGAATCAAAATAAAGCAGGAGTTGATACAATAATATAAGATAAAGTAGACTTCAGAGCAAAGGAAATTACAGGGGACAAAGTGGGACACTATATAACAATAGCAAGGTAAATTATATCAAGGAGACATTGCAATTCTGAATGTGTATACATCAGGTATCACAGAACTACAAAACATGTGAAGCAACAACTAAAAATTCTGAAAAGAAAAATAAGCAAATCCAAAATTATATTTGGAGATTTCATCACCCTTCTCTCAATAATTCCTATAGTTATTACATAGAAGAATATTAGTAATATAGAAGAACCCCAAAACACCCTCAATCAATAAGGTCTAATTGACTAATAGAAGGCACAACCCAACAAAAATAAAATACACACTTTTCAAGTGCTTATGGAACACACTAAAAGACAGAGTAAATCCTGGACCATAAGACAAACCTCAATAAATTCTAAAAATCTAAATCATACAGAATATGTTCCTTACCACTATTGCATCAAAGCAGAAACCAATAACAGAAAGATGCCAGAAAAATCTCCACACACTTAGAGGTTATGCAAGACACTTCTAATAATCCATGGGTCAAGGAGGGAGTCTTTTTCAGATTTTGTAGATTTCAGGGTATAAGTGCAGTTTTGTTACACACATATATTGTGTGGTGGTGAATTCTGGGCTTTGAGTGTACCTGTCACTCAAATAGTGAACATTGTACCCAACAGGTGATTTTTCAACCCTCACCCCTCTTCCACCCTCCTACCTTTTAGAGTTTTCATTGTCTATTATTCCAATCTCTATTGCCATGGGTGCCCACTGTTTAGCACCCACTTACAAGTGATATCATGTGGTATTTGACTATCTGTTTGAGTTATTTCACTTAGAATAATGGCCTGTAGTTCCATTTATGTTACTACAAAAGACATGATTATATTCTTTTTTATGGCTAAGTAGTTTTCTATGGTGTGTGTGTACACACACACATGCACACATAGGGTTAGGGTTAGGGTCAGGGGTTAAGGATGTTAGGGGTTAGGGCTGCTATATATATATGTGTATATATACACACACATATAAACATATAGATGTACATATATACACACACATATACACATCTATTTGATAAAAATTATGTTAATTTTGTAAATTATGTTTTTACATCTATATGTTTATATATGTGTGCATATATGTATATGTAAACATATAGATGTACATATATGTGTATATATAAACATATAGATGTACATATATACACACATACATAATCTATATGTTTATATATATGTGTGTGTGTATATATATGGAAAAACCCTAACCCTAACTCCTAACCTCCTTAACCCCTAACCCTAACCATATGTGCACACACGTGCGCGCACACACACACACACATATATGTATATAAAACATTTTTAAAGAAGTCATAAGGGAATAAAATGAAATTGGACTTCTAGTTTCTGGTCTGGCATGTGAGGAGCCTAGAAGTTGTCATTCTTCTTAACAAATAAAATGTTGAACAAACTGAAAATCAACAATTCTTCTTATATATGACAGATAAGTGAAGTTACTGAGCAAACCACTGACCCCAAAATTGGTGAGACAAATAGGCAAATACAGAGAATCACAACTTACTGGAGCAGAATTCCATGAGCAGAAACCTCCATGGGAACCAGTACCAAGGCAGGAAAACCTAAATTGTAACTGATGAATTGCTGGAGGCTCAGTGTAGACAAGTCGGAAAGTTAGAAACTCCAGCATGAGCAATCATGGAAGGGGTGATACTTTTGCGAGTTTTACTCCCAGAGGCTGTATCAGATTCTCACTGTGAATATTGGAGAAAAACTCCCTCATGCTCTTGACAGGAAGAGTGGAAAAGTAACCATTTTAAGAAACATTAGAACATTCTGTTAAGAAAGCCTGCTCTTAAGAACAAATATTTTACCAGAGCTTAGCCTATTGGGATTTTATCATGACCTAACTATCCTAGGGCAAAAATAAACAACAATTATAACCAAATACAGTCCCCTTTAGCCATCCTGTCCCACCTAAGGTAGAGGAAAAACTGATAAGCACTTGTAAAGTTCACAGGCCGTGGCAAAAGTTCACTAAAAGACTGAGATCTCATCATAGGACTATAGGATGCTTTACCTTCCTCCTAACCTTAACACTACATCACCAAATGCCTAGTTCTTTCAGTTCTTTTAACACAGTACATCATGTTTAACTTTTAATAAAAAATGGCAAGGCATACCAAAAGGCAAAAAACAAACAAAAACAAAACAACAAAAGAAATTGAAGAGACAGAGCAAGCATCAGAACTACATTCATACATGACAGGGATGTTAGAATTGTCAGACCAGGAATTGGAAAGAACTATGATTAACATGCTAAGGGCACTAATGGAGAAAGTAGACAACATGCAAGAACAGAATGGTAATGTAAACAGAGGCATGAACATTCTAAGAAAGGATCAAAAACAAATGCTAGAGACCAAAAACAGTAACTGAAATGAAGAATGCTTTTGATGGTCTCATTAGCAGACTGGACATGACTGTGGAAAGAATTTCTGAACTTAATGATATATCAATAGAAACTTCCAAAACTGGAGAGCATAAAACAAAAATACTGATTAAAAATGGAACATAATATACAAAAACTGTGGGATAAATATAACAGATGTAACATATGTCCAATGGGAATACCACCAGAAAGAGAAAAAAAAGGAAAATAGAACAGAAGAAATATTCAAAACCATAATAACTGAGAATTTTCCCTAAATTAATGTAACATATCAAACCACAGATCCAAAATGCTTGGAGTATGCCAAGCAGGATAAATGCAAAACAAACAATAAAAAACTACACCTAGGCATATCATACTCAACTACAAAAATCAATGATAAAGAAAATAATTGAAAGAAGCCAGAGGAGAAAACAAATACCTTTATAAATGGAGAGATATTCCATGGACATGGATAGAACAACTCAATTATATCAAGATTTCAGTTCTTTTCCAACTTGATCTATAGATTCAATGCAATCCCAATCAAAACCCCAGAAGTTACTTTTCTTCTGTGGATTGTACTTTTTATTACCATTTCTAAGAATTCTTCACTAATCCTGAAGCCCCAAAGATTCTCCTCTATGCCCTCTTGTAAAAGTTTTAAAGTTTTATTTTTTATGTTTAAATCTATGAAGCATTTTGAGTTCATTGTTGTATAAGGTGTGAGATTTAGGACAGGGTCTGTTTTGTTTTCCTATGAATATCCAGTCGCTCCAGCATTGTTTCTTGAAAAAAAATACCCTTCCCCTATTAAATTCTTTTTGTACCTTTGACAAAAGTCAGCTAAGCTGGTCATACTTGTGTAAGACTATTTCTGGGTTCTCTATTCTGTTTCAGTGATCTGTGGCTAGCCCTCTGCTAATAGCACACACTGTTGATTATTGTAAGTATATAATGTCTTGAAATTAGGTAGATACATTCTTTCCACTTTATTCTTTTTTATTCAATACTGTTTTAGCCATACTCACTCATTTTACTTTCATATGAATTTTAGAATTATCTCATATGTATCTACAAAATCTTGCTGGAATCTGATAAAAATTATGTTAAACTATGTATAATGTAATGTGGTCATAGTTCACTGCAGCCTTGAACTCCTGGGTTCAAGCAATCCTCCCACCTCAGCTTCCCGAATATATGCAACTACAGGTGCTCACCAGTCACCAGGCCCATGTTAAACTGTATTTAACAATTAGATGTTTGCCAAGTTTACCAGTCTTTTCAGTGAACCCATTGTTTATTATTTTAAATTAATATCCTTTATTTTTTGAGCAGTGTTAAGTTTGTGCTGCCAAAGACTAACAGGACAGAAATTCAAGCTACAGACTAGGAGCAAATATTTGCAAACCACATATATGACACATAACTCATATTTAGAATATATAAAGAACTTCTCAAAACTCAACACTGAAAACAAACAAGCACTTCAATTAGAAAATTAAGAGACATTTCACCGAAAAGGATAGCAAATATATGGATGACAAATAAGCACATGGAAATATGGTCAACATTAAGAACTTGTTGAGCTGTTGCTACATACACCTATGAGAACAGCTAAAAGTTTTTAGAAAATACTGACAATACTAAATGATAGCAAGAATGCTAAGAAACTGGATCTCTCATATATTGCTGATAAGAATGTAAAATGGAACAGTTTCTCTGGAAAACAATTTGACAGTTTCTTATAAAACTTAACATATAGCCATATGATCCATAATTTGCATCCTTGTGCCAATATCCTAGAAAAATAAAAACGATGTCTACATAAAACCTGCAAGTTACTGTTCACAATGGCTTTATATATAATAAGCAAAAAATTTGAAGCAATGCAAGCATCCTTCAACAGGTAAATGGTTAAACAAACATGGGTAAACATATATCATGGAATACTGCTTAGGAATAAAAATGAATGGGCTCGATACACATAACTTGAACGAATCTCCAGGGAATTATGCTGAATTGAAAAAGTTGATTTCAAAAGGTCACATGCTGCATGATTCCATTTATATAATATTCTTGAAAAACCACAGTTATGGAGAGAGAAAACAGATTAGGGATAGTGGGAAGGAGAGGAAGAGGAATGCTGTGATAAAGGGACATAGAACTATACACACATATTTCACAGTATCAATTTCCTTTTTATGATATTTTGCTATAGTTGTGTAAGATGGAAGTTGGAGAAGATGGAGTGAAGAATAAACAAGACTTATCTTTGAAACTTCCCATGACTCTAAAATTATTTCATTACAAAATGTCTTCAAAATTGGTTGTAAGTTTAGTAAAATGAAATTTCAGAGTGCTTGAAATGCCAAGGTAATAATATGAAGCCAAACAAAATTAACAGAGGGCACATTTTTGCATGGGAAGAATAAGATTAGAAATAGGATATGAATTAGAGTTATAGCTGTTTGAAAAAGAACCAGTTTATTTTTCTTTTGAAAGATTTGGTGAATCGTTTTCTTGAGAAACAAAACAAAAACAGAAAAAAGTCATCCTCAATAGACTACATGTTGCTTAAAAGTATGAATATTTATATAAATACCTTCTTTCTGCTAATAAATATTTTAAAGTAAAAGTCAT
Organism: Rhinopithecus bieti; assembly: GCF_001698545.2. Lineage (NCBI taxonomy): Eukaryota > Metazoa > Chordata > Mammalia > Primates > Cercopithecidae > Rhinopithecus > Rhinopithecus bieti. The sequence goes on from NW_016826127.1 coordinate 56,802, forward strand.
AACTATTAACATTTTGAGGTGATTGACATGCTGACCATCATGAGTCGATCATTATAAAATCTGTACATGTATTGAAACCTCACACTGTCACACTGTACCCCATAACCATGTGCAATTATTATGTGTCAATTATAAATAAAATAAATAAGTTATAAAAATATTTATTAG
>NW_016826127.1:57593-61154 GCF_001698545.2 Rhinopithecus bieti
AAAGAGAATTCAAATAATATCATGTAATGACACTATCTGTCCATGAGAAGTATGTTTCATTTGTCCTCAAGCATAGATATGATTCTTTTCTGACATACTTTTATTAACACTTTTATTGAGATTTAATTTACACATCATAAAATTCATCCATTGTAAGGCCATGTGAGGTGACTAACACCTCTAATCCCAGAACTTTGGGAGACTGTTATGGAATGATTGCTTGAACTCAGGAGTTCGAAATCAGCCAGGGCAACATTATGAGACCTCATCTCTACAAAACGTGGTTTTTGGTTTGTTCGTTTATTTTTGTTGTTGTTGTTGTTGTTGTTTTAATTAGCTACAGTCCCAGCTACTAAGGAGTCTAAGGTGAGAGGATCACTTGAGCCCTGGAGTTTGAGGCTGCAGGGAGCTCAACTGATTGTGCCACTGTACTCCAACCTGGATGACAGAGTGACACTTTGTCTCAAAATATAATCATTCATTTTAAATAAAGAATTCAATGATTTTTAGTAAATTTTATGCAATTCCACAACCATCATCATCACTGAAATCTGAATTTATATCACTTTCATCACTCCAATAATTCCCTTTAGCCCATTTGCAGTCACTCCCTCTCCCCACTCTAAACTTCAGGAAGTCACTGATCTGTTTTATGATGATATAAATTTGTCTTTTCTGGGCATTTTCTATAAATTGAATCATACAATATATAGGATTTTGTATCTGTGATTGAGAAACAAAAAGGATCATGACGTTTCTCATTTTGCTTTTGGTTTCATTGAGCTCTGTTTAGAATACTTACAATATATTTTCCAGTTTATTTTTTGCCTTTTAATTTTGCTTATGATGTTTTCCGATGTCAGATTGTCTTTTGTAATTTTTAAGTTTTCAAATCTACCAGTACTTTCCTTTATGGTTTCTGACGTTGGGTCATAATTACAGTCTTTCCTTGTACTACAATCATGTAAATATACCCCTACATTTGCCTCTAGTATCCTTATAGTTTAATTTGTACAACTTGATATTTATTTCACCTAGAATTAATTTTGCTTTAAGATGTGTGAATACATCCAATTTTATTTTTCCAAATGGTTAACTAATAGTCCCTACACCATCTGTTGAATAATTCATCTTTTACCAGTGAGTTGGAATGTAGCTTTTTATTAAATACACACACACACACTCTCTCTCACACACACATATACACACACATGCAGGCGTACACATATACACATGTGGGTCAAATTTGAGACTTCTTATTGTTACACTGATCTGATGGTTTACAACTGTGGCTTTATAAAATGTCTTAATATCCGGTAGGGCACTCATTCTTCTTTGCTTTGTAGTAGATTGATTATTGAATTGTTTAGTCATACAATTTGAACTGTTTAAGCATGCCTTTTCCAAATTTCCTTCGCCAAAATTCATTCGAGATTTTTCTTGGCATTGTATTAAACTTATAGAATACTGTAAGAAGATGAATTCAGCTTTGCATGTATTGAATTTTATATAGTGTTTGGACATCCATGTAGAGCTGTCCAAGCAGGCCTTTGGATAATATGAGTGTGAAACTCAGATGAGGGCTTAAGACGTAAGAAGAAATATGGAAGTCACCCACATTGAGGCAAAAAATATCTAACCATGAAAATTGAAGATTTAGTTAAGTGAGAAATGAAAAACAAGAAAGGACAATGAACAAAGACTGTGTATTGATAAATATCCAGATTTGGGAGTTGGAGGAGAAAAGGGAGCCACTGAAAGAACATTCAGAAACAGAAGAGGCAGGACGGTATGCTTTTCCTAAAACCAAGGCAAGAGTTGGGTGCAGTGGCATGCCTGTAGTCTCAGCTACTTGGAAAGCTGAGGCAAAAAAGATCCCTTGAGGTTGGGAGTTTGAAGCTTCAGTGTGTTCTGATTGCACCTGTGAATAGCCACTATACTCCAGCCTGGGCAACGTAGTGACTTCTGTCTCTAAAATTAAGAAAAATAAATAAATAAAGAGATTTCAGAAGGAAAAGGTGTCATTATTTCAGTAGTCTCATGGTCTCATAGAAATTAGGTAGAAAAAGGGATGAGAAAGCCATTGAATTTGGTGTTTTAGAAATTCTTTTAAAAAAGCAATCAACTGCATGGGAAGAGGAGAGGCAAACAGATTGCAGTAGGTTGAGTAATGAAAGGGAAAGCAAATCTACTAGTATTAAGAGGGCCATGTATTTTAAGATCAGGTATTTGAAAGATTATCAATGTGAATTTTCAAGTTTCTCTCTCTCTCACTCTCTCTCTCACTCTCTCTCTCTCTCTTCTCTGTCTTTCTCTCTCTCTCCTAACATTTGTTCTTCATATTGAAGATGATAAAAGAAAATTGAGTGTACAGGAAAATAGTGAGGCAGATTTTAAAATTATCGAGAAAAAAAGAAACATTGCACCATTTCCAAGCCCTTTATTTCTAATATAATTGGTCCTTTAAATCATTTCTGTCATTTGTTAGTGTTTACTAAATTGCATGTGCCTGGAGATACTTGGATATTCCCAACGACTCATGACTGGTGCTTTAGAGCCTGCTGAGTGGTGGCTAGTTGAAGGAGAGTGGGGAAGTAGGGATTTGTGTGTTTCTGTGGTTGAGTGGGTAAGCTGAGAGAAAATATTCAGAGAAAGTACAGAAGACCCTAAGTGAAGTTTCATTTCCCAACTCCCACTTCTCCACCTAAAAGATAATTTTAAAAAATAAGTAGTTGAAGAAAAAAAGTGAAAGTTAATTTTAAAGACCACTTAATGGTCCACTCTGAATGGACCACTGCTCCTACATTGACATTCTTTGTCATGGTGTGTTCTTTAAATAGCTGGCATAGTAATCAAGACACAACGATAAAAAGAAGAAAGAGAATTTAATACATGAATCAAAAAACACTTGATCAGAAGTGTGACTGCCTAGAATTTTGATCGGTGGCTTATTTTCACAGCTGCATGGTAACCTTTTCATTCTCACAGAAATTGCAAGAGAAGAGCAAAAGTCTTTTCAGATACTGAAAAGAGCCGTTTTGGTACAGTTTCCTACTAGTTATGTCCTATTCTTTTCCTCATTTTGCTAGTGGGGAATACTAATCCGATTCATTTGATTAAGTGAATCATATCATCTGGCCTAAACTAATATCACGCCTTTAAAATATGCTAACCATTTTCCTTCCAGTTTATGAAAATGTATTTAAATATATTTCTACTTTGAAATTTCCATTAGTTACATCTAAGAAATATAAAGAAAAAATAATTTTTAGATTATTATAAAATTAAGTGCCCATAGTATTTCAAAAACCTAACAACTGAAATTCAGACTGCTTATAATAGGGCTATTGATTCAGTAGCATTAGAGTCTTCTGCATATCTAAGAAGGGAAAGATTTCTTTAAATTAGGGTTACATATTATGTATTAAAAATCAATTGAAAATCACATTAAAATATTCTAGAAAAATCTGTATAAGCAAAAATTAAGATTTTTTTTTATTGCAGTAAAAGGCAGCTTTAGTAAGAGTCAAAAAAAGTGCTGCTGGTCTTTTAGCAGTTTCA
>NW_016826127.1:61350-63616 GCF_001698545.2 Rhinopithecus bieti
TACATATTATGTATTAAAAATCAATTGAAAATCACATTAAAATATTCTAGAAAAATCTGTATAAGCAAAAATTAAGATTTTTTTTTATTGCAGTAAAAGGCAGCTTTAGTAAGAGTCAAAAAAAGTGCTGCTGGTCTTTTAGCAGTTTCAGTTCCATTCGTTTGTTTCTGAGAGGGTAGATACTTCCCTAATACGTATTAGAGCTTCTGACTTACCTCTAATTTCTGCCTTCCACCTCCCACCTTCCCTTTCCCTGTGTAGTGGTGAAGAGAAAAGAAGTGTTGTTAGGAAAGATAAAAAACAAAACAAAACAAAACAAAACAAAAACAAAAAAAACCCTGCCTGAGCTCACCCCTCCCACAACTGCAAACTCTAGCAAAAGTAATAGCTAGATGGCTGAGCTCCTTAATTTCTGTATCTACAGTTAATAGAATGTGAGAAATAAATTTATGTTTGAACAATTTTAAAGATTTTTACTATCCCGAGAAGCAAAATTTTAAAAGATGAGAACAATTCATCTATGTCATTGAATTTTACATCAAAGCCTCTTTTTTTTCGGCTGTATCTATTATATGGGTATGCACATGAAAGATAATTCTACATGCAGTTACTTAGTGTGAGTATATAGAGCCACCACATAAAGCGCCCTCTAGAGCTTTAACTGGGTAATAATTCCACTTTATTATCCAATTAGCAGAGTTGCTTTTCTTGGGGAATTACCAGGCACATAGATAGTGTTTAGATTTCAAACATTCACAAATATTGAAGCTTCTGTAAGTGAAAGAAAACATTCTTTATTCAACTGTATCACTTCACATCCTTTTATTTTAGAAATCCTCAATATAGTTTTAATTTAAATCTTCTAAAATAACCAAACCATATACAAAATATGTTTCCAGTAAAGCAGAACTGTGTACAAAGTTATGAGAAAAGGAGAATAGGAATATAAGGCAAACCTGTAAAGAATGTTACGTTGTTGATGAGCAATATAAACTCTCTTCTGAGGCCACTAGTGCTAATACTGTCTGATGACATTTTTTCCCTTCCTTCATTACATTTTGTTGCTGATTACATAGGAATTGAAATGTCTGTGATTTGAAATGTCTAAATAATGAGTAGGTAAAGGCTCCTCTGTCTATGAACCATTCTTTTAAAAAAAATAAATTGACATGTTTTAAGATTTCACATATAAGTGAGATCATGCAATATTTTCTTTCTGTGTTCAGTTATTTCACTTAGCATAATGTCCTGCAGGTCTGTATTAGTTTGTTCTAGCACTGCTATAAGGAAATACCTGAGACTGGGTAATTTATAGAGAAAAGAGGTTTAATTGGCTCACAGTTCCGCAGACTGTAAAGGAAGCATGTTGCTGGCTTCTTCTCAGGGAGGCCTCAGGAATTTACAGTCATGGGAGAAGGTGAAAGGGAAGCAGGCAGGTCTTACGTGGCTGGAACAGGAGGAAGAGGGGTGAGGTGTTACCCACTTTCAACACCAGATCTCTTGAGAACTCACTCACTCTTACAAGAACAGCACCAAAGGGAAAATCTACCCCCACGATCCAATCACCTCCCACCAGGCTCCAACTGAAATATTGGGGATTGCAATTTGACGTGAGACAGACCTAAGCCATATCAAGGTCTATCCATGTTGTGGCAAATGGTAGGGGGGAAAAACAGTCAAATATATGCAGATAGAGAAAAAAAAAAAAAAGAGGTTACCAGGATCAGAATAGGAGGGAGAGGAAATAGGGAAATGCAGGTCAAGTGATAAAAAGTAGCAAATATGTAGTATGAGTAAGTCAAAAGATCTAATATGCAACATGAGGATTACTATTAATAAATGTACTCTATTCAGGATTTTTGCTAAAGGAATATATTATAGCTGCTCGTGGGTGGGGATGGGTAACTATGTGAGATAATGGATATGTTAACTTGTTTCATTACAGAAACAATTTATATGTATGTGTGTATGTGTGTATCTTATAACATCATGTTGTATATCTCAAATATACCCCAAAATTTAATTTTAAAAAATATAGCAGAGGAGACAAAACATTTAAATTGTGTTTATAATGGGCTTTGCATCAAAATTCTGGTAAGAGTTTTCTGAATATCTTAAACTTGAATTCTCTATATAGTCATATGTGAGTTCCTGGATCAAACACATTTTCCTCTTAATAATTCCCCTGTGCTCATACAAGGCACCCTTACATTTCTTTCCATGAAAAGGAATAGACTTAGAAAAATTTGTGAGGGCTGATAAATAT
>NW_016826128.1:0-1331 GCF_001698545.2 Rhinopithecus bieti
AAACATAAGCTCCAGGAGGAGAGGGATGTCTGTTTGACCCAAACACTGTATCTGAGCACCTAGAACGGAGACCCAATAAAAACTTGCTAAATGAAGGGATCCTAAAGCAAGATGCCAGGCCCTCTTCTTTGCTCTGTTTCCTCCCCCAGTAGTCAATTAAAAAAAAAAAAAAACTTTGAGGTATAATTTACGTAAAAGTCACTCACTTAAGTGTATACTCAATGATTTTTAGAAATTTACTGAGTTGTGCAACCATCACCATAACCCTTTTTTTTTCCTCACCAGAGTCTCACTCTGTCCCGCAGGCTGGGGTGCAATGGCCCAATTATACAGCTCACTGCCGCCTTGGACTCCCAGGCTCAAGCGATCCTCCTGCCTCAGCCCCCGCAAGTAGCTGGCACTACAGACACAGGCCACCATCTCCAGTTGATTTTTTTTTTTTTTTTTTTTTTTTTTTTTTTTTGAGACGGAATCTCGCTCTGTCCCCCTGGCTGGTGTGCAGTGGCGCGATCTTGGCTCACTGCAAGCTCTGCCTCCCGGGTTCACACCATTCTCCTGCCTCAGCCTCCCGAGTAGCTGGGACTACAGGCGCCCGCCACCTCGCCCGGCTAGTTTCTAGTTTTTTGTATTTTTAGTAGAGACGGGGTTTCACCATGGTCTCGATCTCCTGACCTTGTCATCCGCCCACCTCGGCCTCCCAAAGTGCTGGGATTACAGGCGTGAGCCACTGCGCCCGGCCGATTTTTTTTTTTTTTAAGAGACGGAGTTTCACTAGGTTGCCCAGGTTGGTCTCAAACTCCTAGGCTCAAGGGATCCTCCTACCTTGGCCTCCCAAAGAGCTGGGATTACAGGCGTGAGCCACCACACCTGGCCCATAGGCCAGTTTTAGAATATTTCCATCACCCAGATAAGATCCGCCATGCCCCTTTCCCCCCCAGGTAACCACCAATCTGCTCTCATTCTCCACAGATCTTCAGCACTCCGTTTCTAAGGAATGAATTATCCGCCTCAGTTGTAGGGCCGTTCAAGCTACTTGGTCAGGCCCGGCACGGCGGCTCACGCCTGTAATCCCACCACTTTGGGAGGCAGAAGCAGGCGGATCACCTGAACACCTGAGGTCAGGAATTCAAGACCAGCCTGGCTAACATGGTGAAACCCTGTCTCTACTAAAAATACAAAAAAATTAGCCGGGCGTCGGGGTGCGTGCCTGTAATCCCAGCTACTTGGGAGGCTGAGGCAGGAGAATCGCTTTAACCCGGGAGGCGGAGATTGCAGTGAGCTGAGATAGCACCACTAAACTCCAGCCTGGGCGACAGAATAAGCCTCTCTCT
>NW_016826129.1:0-1332 GCF_001698545.2 Rhinopithecus bieti
AATGGCTGGATCTCAGCTCACTGCAATCTCCGCCTCCTGGATTTAGGCCATTCTCCTGCCTCAGCCTCCCGAGTAGCTGGGACTACAGGCGCCCGCCACCTCGCCCAGCTAGTTTTTTGTATTCTTTAGTAGAGACGGGGTTTCACCGTGTTAGCCAGGATGGTCTCGATCTCCTGACCTTGTGATTCGCCCGTCTCGGCCTCCCAAAGTGCTGGGATTACAGGCTTGAGCCACTGCGCCCAGGCGATTTTTTTATTTTTTTAAAGTTAACATTCCCTATCCTTCAGATTTCAGTGGTCACACCATTACCCAGTTTGCCCAGGTCCGTTCTCTGGGAGTTGGCCTTGGTACGTCTCACCACTTCCTGTCCATCAGGAGGTCCTGCTGGCTCTTTCAGGAGCTCACCACTTCTCACATCGTCCACTGCTTCCCCATACGTAGAGACTTTTTTGGTTTTTGTTTTGTTTGTTTTTGAGACAGGGTCTCCCTCTGTCCCCCAGGCTGCAGTGTAGTGGCCTCTGTAGTAACTGGGGCCACAGGTGCGAACTGTCACACCCGGCTAAGTTTTAAATTTTTTTGTAGAGACAGATTATCACTTTGTTGTCCCAGCTGGTCTCTAGCTTCTGGACTCAAGTGATCTTCTTGCCTTGACCTCCCGAAGTGTTGGGATTATAGGCGTGAGCCACTGTGCCTGGCCCCCAAGTCTGTTGTGTAGGTGTTTTTGGTTTTATTTGAGAAGGGATCTCACTCTGTCTCCCAGGCTGGAGTACAGTGGTGCGATCACAGCTCACTGCAACCTCTGCCTTCAGGGTTCAGGCAATTCTCTGCCTCAGCCTCCCGAGTAGCTGGGATTACAGGCACCCGCCCCCCATCACACCTGGCTAATTTTTGTATTTTTAGTAGAGACGGGGTTTCGCTATGTTGGCCAAGCTTGTCTCGAGCTCCTGACCTCTAGTGATTCGTCCACCTCGGGCTCCCAAAGTGTTGGGATTACAGGCGTGAGCCACCGTGCCCAGCCCATAGTAGGTATTTAATAAGCATTTGCTGAATGAGCAAAGATTACTCACTTCTAAAGACTCTGTCCTCTTTATAAAGGTGGTGGTTGTAGCATTATCTTCCTCTTTTCTTTAGGTACATTACCTGTGCTAAATACACTCACTTTTATGGTGGCAAGAAGCTATGTAAGGCATGCGGTCTTTCTGTTCTCCCTTGGGGGAGTGGTATTAAGGAACAATGTCTTCAGGATACAGTGAGCTGTAAAAATAGACAACAAGAACGCTGAAACTCTGGTAGACAAATGGGCTGAGGACACAGTTCAAGAAATAGAAATAC
>NW_016826130.1:0-1331 GCF_001698545.2 Rhinopithecus bieti
TGAAACTGTATATAAAGCATAATTACAAGTCAGATTCTGAATCAGTGATTATATACAGAAAACAAAAAGAACATCAAAATGTTAACTGTAATTATCTCCCAATGGTGAAAATTCCAATTATTTTCTTCCTTTTTGGTATTTTTTGTTTGTTGGTTTCATACAGATTTTATTTAATGAATGTGTATTTTCATAATTTAAAAATTAGCAATTTTGAATAAATAACAGTAACCATAGTATTACTTCTGCACATGTACAAGAAAATATCATTGTGCCGCATTTAAGTAGCAAAGGGAAATCATAGAAATTGGTCTGTTTTATGGTCACAAAGATGGGAAGCATAAAGACTGGGGATTCCAAAAGAGGGAAGAAGAAAGAAGGAGAACAACAGTGGAAAAACTACCTGTTGGGGGCTATGTTCACTACTTGGGTAACATGATCATTAGAAGCCCAAACCACAGCATCATGCAATATACCCCTGGTACAAACCTGCATGTCTATTCCCCTAAATCTAAAATTGAAAACAAAAATTGGTCTGTTTTTCCTTAGTAACCTTCAACACAGAAGAATGATGTTCTTTTTTTATTTTTATGAATGCATAATAGCTGTACATATTTACGGGATATAAAAGGTGAATAATATTTAAATTTATTCCTAGAGAGTAATTTACCATCTTTCTAAATATAGAGTGGGCAATTCTTAGTAGAATCAGTAAATTCTAAGATTCTTACAAAAATAGCCTGTCATTAAACTCTGTTATGTTAGCAGAACCTTTAGCTTTTCAGAATAAAAGTTAGAAATAAAAGAGTCTGACATTAACCTATCTATGCCAGGGTACAAGATATTAGCAGCTAATTTTTTTTTTTTTTATTAAAAGCAATACTCAAAAAAGAGATGTATTTAAGCATTTCTGAATTATATTTTCATTATTTTCTCCCTTTTTAGGTAGTATATGATGAAGTCACAGAGCTCCAAGGACATGTCTTAATGCTTATTGTGAAGAGTAAAACTGTATTTGTGGGAGCAATTAACATCCGACTCTGTAGTGTCCCACTCAATGAAGAAAAATGGTACCCATTAGGAAACAGTATAATTTGACCATTGCTATGAACATATGCATTATTCATTAACTACTTGTATTTTTTTTCACTTCTGGGCCTCTGAATCTCATAAGTAAGGCATCTTTGTTGTCAAAGATAGCACAGGGTATTAAGGACACCAAAAAAATCAGAATTAGTCTTTTGTGTTGTTTATTTTCTACCTGTGCTTTCACTGTTTTTTTCATAATCTTTTCTCCTGCAGTGGAGTACTGATTGCATGAAATTTGATGTGTA
>NW_016826131.1:0-1265 GCF_001698545.2 Rhinopithecus bieti
AACTAGCACCAAAGCAAGAAATGGAATTTTGTCTGCATTCCAGAATTTCACTTTCCTTTGCAGTTAACATATCTTCCACCCAAGTCACCCCTCAAGGGTTTCCTGAGTCTTATGTATAGTAAATTAAGAACTTCTGATCTAAATTCAGGCTTATCTCTGATAATGTAGACATTAAAACAGTAGTCCCCAAATTACTACCTCCATTTTCTTCACTTTCCCTTTTTCTTGTCCTCTCCTCTCACTACCAGCATTTTCCTTGGTAATAAAAAGTAATGAAACATTTCTCCTGAAAATTCCTGTAAGTTTTCCTCGATGTTGACCTACTTAAGCTGAGGCAGTATCTTAAGGGTTCTCTCCCTTCTTTTGTAGGATTCCTAGAATTTCTTCATTAGGCATAGAAGATTCTGCTCTTTTTTTCAAATATTATTTAGAAGACTGAAAGGATGAAAATAATTTCAAAGGATCTATGCCATTGATAATTTAATTTCCTATTTCTAAACCAAAAGCTTGTCTCGGACAAAAGGTTACTAGGTTTTAGAGAAACAAGGTACGTGTGTGTGTGTGTTTACTGCATGTATATATAGTTGTATAAATCGCATTAATGCATTAAGCATTAAGATTCTTAACTTTAGAATCTGTGATAGTTCAGCATCATATTTAGAGAATTTACCATTGCACTGTGTAGACATCGTTTACTAAGCAAATTAAAGATATTAACCTGTTTTGCAATATTCTTCCAATCCATGGGCATGGGATCCCTTACCATTTGTGTCCTCTTTAATTTCTTTCATTTATATTTTTTGGTTTTCCTTGTAGAGGTCCTTTACATCCTTGGTTAAATTTATTCCTAGGTGTTTTTTTTTGTACCTAGTGTAAATGGAATTGCTGTCTTGATTTCTATTTCAGCTAGTTCATTACTGGTGTATAAAATGCCACTGATTTTGTATGTTGATTTTGCATCCTACAATTATATTGAATTTGTTTATCTTAAAAAAAAAAAGTTATTATCCTGTTTTGTCTGATCTGCTCAAGAAAATCTTTTCGTGAACAATAGTATCTTGTTTATATCCATAAAGATAATGCTAATTGCAAATATATTTTACCTGTATATTTAAGCTTTCCACTTGAGAATTTTAGTTGACAATTAGAGTTACTCTACAATTTCAGAATATATTTTAAAATATATAACTTCCTCCTCCCTGCCATCCCCAGTTTGATTGTCAGGTTTTTACTATAGTTTTAGGAACTGAAAGGAAATAATAAAC
>NW_016826132.1:0-1291 GCF_001698545.2 Rhinopithecus bieti
AATTTAAAGTAGTTTTATCTAATTCTGTGAAAAAAAGGCACTGGTAGCTTGTTGGGGATAGCATAAAATCTATAAATTAGTTTGGGCAGTATGGCCATTTTCACGATATTGATTCTTCCTATCCATGAGGATGGAATGTTTTAAAATTTGTTTGTGTCCTCTCTTATTTCCTTGAGCAGTGGTTTGTAGTTCTCCTTGAAGAGGTCCTATGTAGGGAGACCCCTGAAACTATTGCTACGGAATAAAAGATGAAACGCTCCTGATTATTGTAAATACAAAATTGCATGCAGGATTGTGTAAAGACAATGCCAGGTTGATGTGCTTCCCCCTGCAGAGAGTGTATGAATGGACGTGCGGTCAGGGAGGTTTCACATCACCAAGATTCCTGTCCTAGAAAAGCAGATGTTCATAGCTCTGGGAATGGAATGTGACCCTCGTGGAGAGCCTATAAATGGACACATGGGGGGCGCCTGTCCATATCGATAAGGTAGGGCTATAAACGCCCTCATCTTGCCGTGGCTCTTCTAGGCCTCTTTAGGGTTAAGGCACACTCCCTTCTGAGAAATTCTGGTTTAACTGGTGGTCTAACTTCACGTCCTGTTTCTATGAATTGTTTGTAACCAGCTTTTGCTGCAACTATTGCTGCTGATTCATATCTTGCTAATCATAGGTTATGGACAGACTGTGTTCCTGTTTTAAGGCTCTGTTAGAAATAACTGATGCACACACTATATTGTATACTTCTGCATACAGAGGTTATGTTAAAGAATTATTTCTTCCCCATGTGACCATCTCACCTCATAATCAAATGACCCTAAATCCCGCACTAACCTACCCCTGCCCTCACTAAACTTAATAATAAATGCTGGCATATCCAGTGCATTGTTGGCACCATGGGACCAGAAGGCGGTGACCCCCCTGGACCCAGCTTTCACTATTTTGTGTGTGTCTATTTTTCTTGACCTGCTGATCCGCCTGGGAACAAAGAGAGAGCCCCATTGCATTGCGGGCTCCTGGCCAGATCCTGCAATAGTCCTTCACATCCCTTTTAAGTTGTATTCCTAGGTATTTTATTCTCTTTGTAGCAATTGTGAATGGGAGTTCACTCATGATTTGTCTCTCTGTCTATTATTGGTGTATAGGAATGCTTGTGATTTTGCACATTGATTTTGTATCCTGAGACTTTGCTGAAGTTGCTTATCAACTTAAGGAGATTTTGAGCTGAGACGATGGGATTTTTCTAAATATACAATCATGTAATCTGCAAACAGCGACAACTTGACTTCTTCTC
>NW_016826132.1:3403-25125 GCF_001698545.2 Rhinopithecus bieti
GGGCAAATGGATGTAATAGATATTTACAAGACATTTCATCCAACGGCTGCAGAATACACGTTCTTTTCCTTGGTACATGGATCATTCTTAAGGATACACCACGTGAGGTCACAAATCTTAAAACATTCCAAAAATTGCAATAACATCAGACATCTTCTCTGACCACAATGGAATAAAACTAGAGATCAATAACTACAGACATTTTGGAAACTATGCAAATACATGGAAATTAAACAGTATGCTCCTGAATGGCCAGTGGGTCAGGGGAGAAACTAAGGAGGAAATTTAAAAATTTCTTGAAACGAATGACGATGGAAACACAACATATCCAAACCTATGGGATACAGCAAAAGCAGTACTAAGAGAGAAGTCTGTATCTAAAAGCACTTACATCAGAAAAGAACAAAAACTTCAAGAAGAACTAGTACTAATCCTACTCAAACTTTTCTGAAAAACAGATGGGGCGGGAATATTTCCAAACTCATTCTACAAGGCCAGTAATACCCTGATACCAAAAGTCAGACAAAGACACATTAAATAAGAAAAGAAAGAAAGAAAGCTATAGGCCAATTTCTCAGTATTTGCTGAATATTGATGCAAAAATCTTCAGCAAATACTAGCAAATCAAATTCAAGAATACATTGATAATTTGACTTCTTTCTTTCTAATTTGGATGACGTTTATTTCTTTCTCTTGTCTGATTGTTCCACGTAGGATTTCTAGTACCATGGTGAGCAAAAGTGGTGAACATGGGCACCTTGTTGTGTTCCAAATCGTACAGGAAAGGTGTTCAGTCATCATCATGACCAAGTGGGATTTATCCCAGGGATTCGAGGACAGTTCAACATATGCAAATCAATGTGATACACCATATCAACAGAATGAAGGATAACAACCATATGATCATTTCAATTAATGCTGAAAAAAACCACTAGATGAAATTCAAAATTCCTTCATGGCGAAAGCCCTCACAAAACTGGGTGTAGAAGGAACATACAGACCCACAACTAGTATCATACTGAATGGGGAAGAACTGAAAGCTGGGGAAAGGGAGAAGCTTGGAGTGGTTCAGTCCAAGTCTGAAAGTCTCAAAACCAGGGAAGCCGACAGTGCATTCTATTCAAATATCTTTTTTGGGGGGCCCGTTAATCATTCTTACCTCTCCCTCACCCCTCACTACCCTTTGCAGCCTCGGATAATTATCCTTCTACTTGTTTGCAGATGACATGATCTTGTATTTGCAAAACTTTAAGACTCCACCAATAAACTCTTCGAACTGTTGAACAAATTCAGCACGTTGCGGGATAGAAAAGCAACACACATAAATCTGGCATTTCTATATGCCAACAGTGAACACTCTGAAAAAAATAAAATCAAGAATCTCCTTCACAAAAGCTACAAATGAAATAAAATACCGAAAAAATTCATTATTTATTCCAGTCTTCTCTGTCTGGCTTGTCTGGAATTTTATGTTTGCTTAGAGATTCTTTGTAATTTACCTGTTGGATGTCTTATTTTTTTCTGCTAGGCCACTGACTCCTTTACAGCATTAGATGGTTCCTTAAGCCCAAGTCTGCCTCATCTCAAGCAAATGATTGGAGTGCTGCCCATCCGGAAAGGGGAAGGTCCCAAAAGTGATATCTTGGCAGTTTGGAAGATCTGGCTGAGGGTCCATGCTTAGGGGCCCGTGGAACATCCCACTAACAGTGTGGTGCTGCTGAACAACCACTCTGATTTGGCATCTCCTCTGGCTGAGTTACAGAGCAGAGGTTCCAGGGCTGAGGATGATAGTTCTGCCTCCCTGTTTTGTCTCTGGCTGTCTTCAGGGGCATTTCTCCCCTCAGGCACTCATGATGCTTCCTGTGGGTTGAGTCAGGATCAGGTCTCCTGCCAGGGAACCCAAGATGGTGTGGAAGCTGACTGTTCACCTCAGTATCACTTCTTTCAGTGAAGAAACCATGGCTCAAGGGAAATTTTCTGCACACATAGTGCCAAGCAGATTCAGGGGGAGGGTGTTGCAGATATGGAAATCCAATTCTCTTATTGTTTGCTTGGAGTTTCTTCACTTCTCTGTGGCCCTGGCAACTGACTGTTCATCATAGTTGAGTTCAGGGACATTGCAGGTGATAATCTTGGCTATATATATATATGTATTTTTTTTTCTGTGAGGTGGAGTGAAGCAAGCTTGCACCTATGCCACCATTTCAAAGCCAGCAACCAAAACTTCTTACACTGTGGTTTTTTAAGATACTGTATTTTTAAAGTGCCATTATTTAAATTTCATTTAAATTAGGCAGATTGCATTATTCATTCCCGCAAGCACAGAAACATAGTAACACTAGGAGATAGTTGAACACAGTTTACAGTTGACTGGCTACATTACATAAATGTGGTAAGCAACTTTTGCAGAGGTAGTAGGTGTGTGATAATGTAATATTCTTTTCCAAGTTTGTACTACAGTTGAATAAGCTTTTAATGATTTAAAACATTTTACTGAATAACATGATGGTTTTTTGTATAATGTATTTGGTTTTGTAAATACATATTTCCTGATGTGAGTTTTGTGAGAAACGCTAAATCTTTTGTAAATCATATCCTCACAAAATTGGCATGAGCCAAATAATAGTGTGTGGATGATTTGCATTGTACAATAACTGTGAGACTTTTAGAATTATAAAAATATTTATTAACTTTTCGTGTGTTGTTTAAACAAGTTATTGGAACATACTGAAGATATGAGTAGGATTTTTCTGAGTATTTCAGATGTGTACTCGGGCTAGCTTTCTTATCTTTTTCAAAACAAAATACTGTCTTTTCTCTTAAAATCAATAAATCTGTTTTCTTGTTACAAAGAAGTTTACAATTTTCACTATTGTTAAGCATACAGTTTAATAGTATTAACTACACCCCCATTGCTGTGCAACCATCACAACTATCTATCTCTACAAGTTGTTTCATCTTCCCAAACAGAAACTATGTACCCATAAAATAGCCCCCCATTTCCTCTTCCCCTACTCATATGCTGGCACACAACATTCTGTTTTCTGTCAATATAAGTTTGATTATTCTAGGTACCTCATATACACAGAATCATACAGTATTTTTCCTTTGGTGACTAGGTTCTTTCACTTAGCATAATGCCCTGAAGGTTCACTCATGTTGTATCGTATGACAGGCTTTTCCTTTTTTAAAGGCCAAATAATATTTCATTGGATGTATATGCCACCTTGTAAAAATCCATGCATCCATTCATGGAGAGTCAGGTTGTTTGTACCTCCTGGCTATTGTGAATAAAGCTGCCATGAATATGGGTGTGCAAATATATATTCAAGANGTTACAAAGAAGTTTACAATTTTGACTATTGTTAAGCGTACAGTTTAGTAGTGTTAACTAATCCCCATTGCTGTGCAACCATCACAACTATCTATCTCTACAAGTTGTTTCATCTTTCCAAATGGAAATTATGTACCCATGAAATAACCCCCCCATTTCCTCTTCCCCCACTCAGATGCTGGCACACAGCATTCTACTTCCTGTCAATATGAATTTGATTACTCTAGGTACCTCATATAAATGGAATCATACAGTATTTTTATATTTTTTGCCTTTTGATCTATCCTATTCTCTGCAACCTTGTTGAATTTGTGCATTAATTTGTTCATTAGCTTTAGTAATGGTTTTGTAGATTCTTTCGGATTTTCTATGTACAGAATTGTGTCGTTTGTGAATAGAGATAATTTTACATCTCTCTTTCTAGTTTGAGATGCTCTTTGATTTTTTTTTTCTTACCTAATTTCTCTAGGTAGAACTTTTTTCATTGTGGTAAAAAAACATAAAACATATCATCTTAATCATTTTTAAGTATACAGTACAGTAGTATTCCCTATATGAATCTTATTGTGCAACTGATCTCTAGAACTTTTTCGTCCTCCGAAACTGAAACTCTACACCCAGTGAACAACTACACCCCTTTCCCCTGCTCTCCGCAGCCCTTGGCAATCACCCTTTTACTTTTGTTTCTAAAAGTTTGACTTTTAAAGTACCTCATATAAGTATAATCATGCAATGTTTTCTTTTGTGACTGGCTTATTTCACTTAGCATAATGTCCTGAAGTTTCATTCATGTTGTATCATATGACAGGATTTTCCTTTTTAAAAGGCCAAATAATATTTCACTGGATGTATATGCTGCATTGTAAATATCCATGCATCCATTCATGGAGAGTCAGGTTGTTTCTGCCTCCTGGCTATTGTGAATAATACTGCCGTGAACATGGGTGTGCAAATATATATTCAAGATCATTTTTCAGGTCTTCTGGATATTTACTCAGAAGTGGGATTTATGGGTCATATTTAAGTATTTCTATTTTTATATCTTGGAGAAAGTTTCATACTGTTTTTAATAGTGGGCACACCATTTCACATCCCCACTAGTGTACAAGGGTTCCAGTTTCTGGTTTTTTTTTTTTTGTTGTTGCTGTTGTTGTTGCTTTTATAGTGGTCACCCGAACAGGTGTGATGCAATATTGTGATTCTCATTTGTATTTCCCTGATGATCAGTATCTTAATCAGTTCAGGCTGCTATAACAAAGTACCACAGACCGGGTGGCTTAAAGAACAAATGTTTGTTTCCCACAGTTCTGCAGACTGGGAAGTTCAAGGTAAAGGTGCTGGCAGATTCGATGTCTGGTGACGGCCCTCTTCGTGATGCATGAGTAGCACCGGTCACACAGAGGAAATGCAAGCCTCTGTTCCACAGCAAGATCCAGCACCTGATATGAACATGGGCAGAGAGGCTCACAGTCAAGAAGCAGGGGCTTTAGGGTTGTTTCCACTAGTGCTGTGAAAAGCACTATTCTCGTTTTCCTAGGCACTCACCACATTGAATCTGTAACGGTTTTGGGTAGTACCTACCTGTTAACTGTCTTCCCGTCCATGAACACGGGATATGTCTGCATTTATTGGTCTTCTGCGTGTTTCATCAGTGTTTGATTGGTTTCAGTGTGCACACTTTTCACCTCCGTGGATAAACGTATTCCGAAGGGTTTTGCTCTTGCCCTGGTATTCTAAATACGTTGGTTTCCTGGTGTCTTTTTCGTATACCTTATTGTTCCAGCATAGAAATGTGAGTGATTTTCACATTGCTTTTGCACTCTGTAACTTTGCTGACTTTGTTTATTGGTTTTGACCGTTTTTGGGTGCAGTGTACCTTAGTGTTTTCTCCATGTATGATCATGTCATCTGCAGGCAGAGATAATTGAGCTTCTTAGTTTCCAATTTGCTTCCTTTTTTTCTTAGAATAGGTGATCAAATCGCAAGTGGCTGTGCCCACGAGGGTTGATTGGCACGTGGGTGTGGTGGTTTGGCAGGTTGGAATTTTTTATTTCTAAGAGTTTGTCCCACTCCATGCCCTCCTAGGTTTTAGAACTGAAAAACATCTGTTGTTTAAGGTAGATCACAGCCCTGCTTTTGCGCACTGGAGCCTTCAGGGATCCTTCACCACTGCCTTCACTCCGTGAATCAGGCTTTTCTACCTCAAGGGAGAGCATCCCTGATTAATTTGATTCCCAAGTTGGGGCATACAGGGGCGCCAGCCCGCACACGCTCGTACACACACACACACACACACACACACACACACACACACACGTGGGACTCGCAGCCACGTGCTGATTTAATCACGTAGTGTAAAAAAAGGAATAAGAGGAGTCTAAATTGGAAAGTAAGAAGCTCAATTATCTCTGCTTGCAGATGACATGATTTCACATAGAGAACACCCTAATGTACACTGCACCAAAAAACAATCAAAACCAATAGACAAAGTCTGCAAACTTGCAGAATGGAAAAGCAACATGCGAAAATCACTGACTTTTCTATGCTCGAACAACAAAGTATCCAGAAAAGACACCCGGGAAACCAACGTATTTAGAATACCAGGACAAGAACAAAACACTTTGTTTGGAACACACTTATCCAGGGAGGTGTAAGGTGTGCATACTGAAACTGATCAAACACTAATGAAAGATACAGAAGACAAATAAATGAAGACACATCCCACGTTCATGGACGGAAGCATGGTCAACACGTCCATGCTACCCCAAGCCGTTACAGGTTCACCACAGTGAACTCCTAGGAAAACGACAATGGTGATTTTTGCAGCACTAGCAGAAACAACCCTAAACCCCTTGTTTCTTGACTGTGGGCCTCCCTGACCATGTTCCCATCGGGGCTGGCTCTTGGTGTGGAATGGAGGCTTGCAGCTCCTCTGTGCTCTGGGTGCTTCGCGTGCATCACAACATTTACTCTCCCAAGCTGATGAGCTGGGGGCAGCTTTCCCCTCCACCTCCACCTTACAAATGGGACACTGGGGCTCAGAGACATGGCTCTCACTGCCCAGCCAGAGGCGGCAGGACAGGAAGAAAGAGGTGGATGGAGAGCTCCAGTGGGTACTGGCCCCAAGACACGACCCAAGCACACCCACTCAGTCAAACGACAGGCCTCCAGGCAATCCAAGAGTCTGCCTCCTGATTGGGTAAATCCCAGAGGCCTCTCCCAACAAGGGGCATGCTGGTTGGTGGTGGATGGACCGATGAGAAGGCGTGGGACAGTAAGAAGGCAAGGCGTAGGCCTCGAGGGTGTCCAGAAGCCACGCGTGGTCAGGGACATCGTGAACAGACTTTGGTGAGGGCGGGAGTGCCCCAAAGGCCTCGCTGTACCTGTCTCATGGCCCGCTAGGCTGGGTTTGGCTGGGCTTGGCTCTCCCCTCCCTCGGCTACCAGGACGATGGTCTCCCCACAGTCCAGGCTGTCTGGAATGCCGCCAGGAGCTCCCTTGATGAGGTGTCCGTTTGCGAGGCTTGTTTCCGCCCAGAGGGTGGCAAGCAGGCCGGCCCCCACACCGCCAGCCTCAGAGCCCCACGTGGCCAAGGCCACTGCCGATGCCTCCATTTGGGGACGAAGTGCAGCGGTGAGGGCAAGGGCGGATTTACAGATCCCGAGGGCTTCAGCTTCGAGCCTGAGAGGGAAATGATAGAGCAGGGAAGGGTGGTGCTCTGGGGCCAGGAAGGCCGACCTGGCACCCCGGTCCATGACAAAGGGGACGGTGTGGACTACTCGTCCTACCTGGCTGACGAACCTCCATCCTGCTCTATCCTGCTGCCGCCTAGCGTCCAGGGACACCTGTCCCCAGAGGGCTCCGCTGCCGAAGGGTCTGCTGACATCCGCGCGGACCTGGAGGTCCGTTCCAGTGGGAGAGGCGCGCTGAGCCCCAGCCCGGGAGAATGGCAGCAGGACTCCATCCGCCCTCTCCACCTCAGTAGCCCTGGGTCAGGACCAGCCTGGGAGAACCGGGAAAGGGGCTCGAAGAGCAGTTTGAGCGTCCAAGCGGATCCCCGCGATCTCCGCGGAAGGCCGTGCCAGGCTGTCTACCCACGACTCTGATTCCGCAGATGCGAGCAGCGGCTTACCTGTGATTACGGTGATCATTCACACCAAAGAAGGAAGCCACGCCAAGCCCGGAAGCCCCGAGAAGCCAGCAGACACTTGGCAGACGCCCGAGTATGCACCGCAAGGAGAGTTACTTTCACGTTCAGGGACCTCTCCTGACCTCTGCTCCCTGCATGCAGTCTCACCCCAGCCATGGAGAGGCCGGCCGTGGGAGAGCTGGAGATGTCTTCCTTGAAGAAAATGCAGAGTATGGTATGGGGAAAGGTGGGGATCAGGCCCAGCTGTTCAGGAGCTGCAGTTACAGGGCCCCTACCCCGGGGCCCTCTGGGAAGGAAGGTGGCCCAGGAGAAGAAATCCCTAGGGGTTGCAACAAAACTGGCCCTGCTGGGAGCCTTTCCTGCCTGGGGGCAGAGACTCTCAGCAGTTCCACCTGATCCAGCCAACTTCCCGCCAGTGTCTGGGTGGGGCTCCTGGGGAACTCCGCAAGACCCAAGGAACCCAAGCACAGCAGCCCTGGGAAGAAACCTCCAGGAAGGAAAACCAGGGAGTCCCAGGCTGCGGCCAGAGAAGATAATGACCCAAATAGAGATGAGGTCCCAAGGTCCCAAGTAAGTAGGTTCTCTTTGCGTTCTACTCCTTTTCCTCCTTGCTCTCCTCCTCCTCTTTCTCCTCTGTCTCCCCCCATCCACCTCTCTTCCAGCACACACCTCTTTGCCCATGCCCTTTCTATCCCTTGCTCAAGGGCTGTCATCGGGAACCCAGGGACACTAAGATGCCAGATTGAGGTCCTCCTCTTAGGGGCACACATTAAAGGGAGTACTTTGTGTGTGCCAGGCCTGGCTCTGGACACTCTGCAGTTGTCCTGCCCCCTCCCCCATAGAGGAGCTGGGATGGAATGCAGGGCTGGCAGCTGGTTTGGTTCGGGGGACTCCTTAATGTGTGGGGTGCAAAGCTTGGGTGTGTAGACTCATCAGCTTCCCAATTCCTCCTTCCCTAGCTGTTAAGCAAGCCCTCCTGTCTTGGGGCTGACTGAGGGAGAAAGTGCTAATGAGATTACTCTGGAGTCTCCACCTTAACACAACTTCTCCCAATGTGTACTCACCATCCGCCCCCACTGCCAGCCCGACTCAGAAATTTCTGTTTTAGCTTCCCACACACAAATCAGAGCTGATTTCCCTGTCTGTGTGTCATGGAGAGTACAGCAGTGCTGACCCCAATATCAGAGCTCCCCAAGTTCAGGAACCTCACAGCACTTGGCCTTGAACCTGAGACACCTTGTGCCCAGACACCCTGCACCCTCCAGTGATCTTGAGGGTTTGATAGGGGGTGGGGGGTGAAACCTCTGGCTCTGTCACCTCTGGGGCCTCAGCCTTGTTCCCAGGCTTTCCTGCCCACCCAGGCAGCTGTCCCACAGGAAACGGGGTGTCAACGGGGCTGGTCTGAAGCCACATTGTCCTCTCTGAGTGGGATTTGTGTGGTGGGGGGTGAGTGATTTGGAGCAGTGCCCCAAACTCCAACTCTGGAAGAAGACTTTCAGTGGTACTGAGCCCTTTTCTGTTAAGTCCTGCCCAGCCACACTGCCCCTCCCAGGGCCTGCCAGTGGCTGCCCCGCTGCTGGCGGCCAACACGGAGCCACAGTGATAGGGGCCACAGGTGAAGATGGGCTCACACTGGGTAACAGGGAAAACAGTCCCAGAGGGAGAGTTGGAGTTGCTGGGCAGAGCAGGGGCAACGTGTTGCCAGCAGAGGGTGATGCTGCCTCACCTTAGTCTCCTTCCAGAGCCCGGATCTCTCTCCTCTTTCCTCCTGGGGTTCATTGTCCTGGTTCTGCCCTGTCACTGTCCTTTCCATTGAGCATCCTTGCTTTCCCCCGTGACTTGACGCCAGAGGTTTATTTCCGTGCTCGTTGAGGGAACACGACGAGCTCATCCCCTCGCCCCCCGCCCCCCGCCCCCACCGCTGCTCAAGGGCCCAGGCCCTTTCCACCTCACTGGGAGACTTGGAAGCTGGATTATGTATTCTCTTTCAGGTGACTAGCAGCCACCTGTCCATCCCCCAAGACTGGAAAGGCAGCAGCTGCCCCCGGGAGCCCAGGGCTGTCCTTGAATAATGCTTTGTGTGGCTCCTAGAAATCCAGGTCCACACTAGATGGTGGGATTCATGTCCAGGTTAAACTGATTTCGGTGTACCCCCGACCTCTCCACCTTCCATACCCCATGGAGAGTGGGTGCCTCCTTTCCATCGAGGGTTCTGTGCCAGCCCACCTCACCACCATGCTGCAGGCTATGGGGGCTGTAAGGGCTGAGGGAGAGAGGGAGGCCAGGGAGAGAGCAGGCCAGAGTAGACTAACCATTTATCTTCCTCCGGTGTCTGCTGGTCTAGTGCATCTGGCTGCAGAGGGAAATTGATGAACTTACACAGCAGCTAGGTATGACGGAGCCCTGGCTGGGGCAGGGATGGACAGCGGTGTCTTTCTGCAGGTGTGGGGGGCGGGGGTGGGCTGCAGGTACAGGTGGCGTCACTGGGACTGATTTCCTCTGGGGAAGAGAACCAAGCAGGCCTGACCCTGGAACCTTCTGTGTCTTTCCAGCTAGGGATGTGCACAGACAGCAATGTGTCGTCTGAACTCTGCGTACACTTTGTCCATGAGTCCCAGATCTCTCCTTCTCTTAGGAGAAGGAGATGGTTAGAGATACTGCATGTGTTTTCCTTTAACTCCTGCCTGGTATGGCTTGTACGGTGTTTGCTTGCTGGCTGGCTTATCTGTCTTTGAAACACGTTCTGAATGAATGGTTCTGGGATGGCCCAACACCTGAGAACCACTTTCCCCCTTAGAAGGCATTTCCATGTTTAACTCAGGTGACGGATGGGTGAGTCAGTCCCAGGGCTGGTGAGGTTCTGGGTTGCAGAGCTACGCAGTTCCCCACAGGGGGGAGGTGGGTTTCTGTTTCCCTGGGTCTGGAGTGCCCAGTTCTGCCTCTCTTGTTTCAGCGGCCATGCAGTTCTTCACTGACAAGCTCCAGGACCTTTGAAGTGAGTGTTGCACACACCATCCCCCTTCCCACAGTCCCGGTAGCTTAGGAGGGCTGTGGGCTGGCCCTGGCTGGGGGCCAGTCCCTGAGCCTGCTCTGTTTCACAGGTTGGAGCCAGCATCTTCCTACAAGACAAGCAGCTGCTACCTTTGGAGCCCTGGAGCTGCAGCCAAGCAGGTTCACTCCATATCCCCTTCAGCCAGGGCTTCCTCTCTTCTGCTGCATTTGCCCCCTTCCCAATGCAGTTCAAAACAGTTTCAGATAAAGTCGTTCTCATACTCTATGGTTTGTTGTCTTCCCTCTCTGTGATTGCTGGGAGTGTTGAGAGGTGCGGGGTGCTGCTCAGTTTCCTGGTGCTTGAAAAACAGTTCCCCTGACGCTCTGTGGTGGGCCCTCTCCCTGCAGGGCGCCTGGGCCGACCTCTGAGCAGCAGCCCTGCACTCAGGCTCACCATAGTGCCCTGGGTCTAGGTGCTGTGGGGGCTCTGCCCAGCCACAGCAGCATTTCCTGCCTTTCTCCTACACGCCTTGCTCATGGTCCCTCCTCTTCTCGTCCTACTTTGGGGTCTCACAGGTCCCCTTCTTCAGCGCTATTCTCCCTCCACTTCAGCAGGAACTGACGCCCTCCTTCCAGAACCCTGGTTTCTGTCTGTTTTCCTCCTGCGGTTCACTGTCCCGGTTCTGCCCCGTCACTGTCCCTTCCTTCATGACCATCCTTGCTCTCCCCCGTGGCTTGATGCTAGAGGTTTTTCCTGCATGGTTAAGGGAGGATGAGCTCCGTGCTGTTGAGGAACATGACGAAGCTCATCCTCCCTTTCACGGGCCCAGTCCTCTTTCTGGAGCCATTATGTCCCTCAGGTGCCATCACACACACAGTCAGGTCATCTGGACCAGAAACCCGCTCGGCATACTCAGCTTCTCTCTTAGGCTTCACTTTTGAACCTCAGTTGCCAAATCCCGTCAGGACTCCTCCTTAGTTTCAGTAGCCAGGTGGAGGCAGAAGCCACATCCCGGTGGGTGGCCAAGCAAAAGGGAAGGTACAGGGAGCACAGAAGAAAAGGGAGGGGTGGACTCTTCGTTGGTGGTGGGGATGCTGATTCTGTTCTTATGCCTGTGGACCAACTTGGTGGAAACTGCCCACCGGCAGCTACACAGAAAATGACTTCCACCTCCTTAGTGTGCTATAGGTGGCCAACAGCCCCTTCTGCAGCCAGTCGACTCCATACCCTTGATTTGAAAATGGCCAGCTGCTTCTAGGGCAAATGTGGATGCTAGGCCTGGCTGTTCTTTGAGGGTTTCCGTCAAATGCTGTTCAATCGCCCCCAAGGCCGCAGGGTTTTGTGGACCTGATATTTCCATGTTCCTGCTCAGTCTTCTAGACCGCCTCTCGAGGTCACACGAGATTTCCTTGAGCTCCCTGTTCTGCCTTCACCCTCCTTGACAATTGGGATCACCCGCTTCCTTCAGCTGGAATCCTGGGCTGGGCGGGCCCCAGACTCGGGCACAGATTCTGGTTCCAATGAGGAGGTGTGTGTAGGTTCTGCCAGCTCCCATCGCCAAGAGACTGGGTGTTGAATAGACGAAGACAATAGAAATGCAGATACCATTCAAGGTTATTGTGTGTATGTGTGTGCGTGCACCTGCATGCACCTGTTTGGGAATCAAATTAATCGGGGATGCTCTTCCTTGAGGGAGAAAGGGCTGATTGACAGAGTGGAGGCAGTGGTGAAGGATACCTGAAGGATGGAATGCACAAAAGCAGGGCTGGGATCCACTTTTTACAAGAGGTGTTGTTCAATTCTAACACCTAGGAAGGCATGGAGTGGGACAAATGGGACGTCCCCAAACACAGGGACGAGTGTCAGGGCTCTCAGAATGCTGGAGGTGCCACAGTAGGCTCCTGATCTTCCACGGGATGGATGGGATGTCTCAGCACTCCCGTGTATGGGTGCAGTGATAACACCTCAGTCGCTGGTTGGTACCTCATCTAGGAAGTGGAGAGCTCCCATGGGAGGGTGCCCCGATGCCAGCTAACAGAAACATGGGCAGGACGGACACAATGAGGGTGGAAAGCAAGAAAGAGGGACTCCCCTGGGACAGTTGGTCGGGCTCGGTAGCACCTTCCCCCATACTCTCTCTGTGTATCCCTGCCAGGCCCATGGTGTGAGCTCAGTGAGGGGCACCATCACGCATGTGGTGGACCAATCACAGGCCTCAGACCTGGAAACGAACGTTGGTGGGGACCTCTCCCATCCGAATCCAACCCCTCGCCTGAGAGGGTTGGCTTGATTCCTTGGGCCAAGGCTTTGACCCCGATGGTTGTTTCTTGTGGGGATAACACAGCGGGCTGGTGTCTGGGGAGGACCTGTGTCAGGAACTCTCCAGCTTGGGTTTTTGCCACCAGAGACATCTATGCAGGTTCTGGAAGGGTGAGAATTCCAGCCCCAGGCACTACCCCGGGCAGGGGGGCATGGGCCGTGGTTGACAGGGTGTGGAAGGGGAGAAGCCCGTGGATGGAGTTGTGGAAGGCATGAACCCATTCCTCGGTGGCTGAATTTGCCAGCCCTGCCTCTCAGCACACCACATTTCCATGTTCAGACCACCTCCCGCACAATAATGGAGCTGCAACATGTACAGTCCAGGCCATAGTTAGGGCGGAGCCTTCCGGTTCTGGGGGAAATAAATGCAGAATACGAGGCTCCTCGGATTAGAGGAATCCATCTGGCCCCAGTGGAGAGGAGGAGGTCGAGCCCCTCCCTCATTCAGTGCATTCAGCACCCAGCTTTTGTTTTCCTTCAAGCCTCCTCTCCCACCAAGAAGAATGTGGGACCCAGCCTGGAAAGCCTTAGGCCCCCTGCTGCCTTGTCCTGCCACTTAGCTCAGAGGGGCACTGGAGGTTTGCCGAGCTGCGTGCTCGCCCTTGATGCAGCCACAGTGGCAGAGCCCTGAGCAGAATCCCACCTACACCCGGTGCCAGGGCTGCCACAGGTACATTTCCATATGAGACCTCTTACTCTGTGGGCAGAAAAGAGTGTCTCCTCTTCAGAATCCAGCTAAGGCCGAAGGTGTGTGAGTCTCCTCATAATCCCGCCAGCCAGAGTCTGCAAGGGTGACTGTCCAGGCTATGGCAGAGGCTCAGGGTCTTGCACCGTACTCGGAGATGTGAGATGGAAATCATAGGATCATAGTGGTCATGGTGAGTAACAGCCATGAACTTTAGTCCCCCTGGAACACACTCCTGGGTGAACTCAGAAAATCACATGCCCATCTGTCGTCAATCTCCATGCCAAGAACTCCTCCTTTCCCCCACACATTTTCTCATCATCCGTTTCCTCAAAGGAGGAAGTCAACACTGGTGTTTAACAGGTACGGCCACCTAGGCTGTGGCCACCAGGGTGGCTGTGGAAACACTGTCTGTGGGATTCCAGGGTGCCCCGTTCACATGATCCAGCCTGAACGGCACCCATGTGGTTGTGCAGTGTTGAAGTCCAGGTCACTACCACGCAGAGCAAGGAACAGAAGGTTGGTAGTATGTTGGAATCATCCTGTTTGCCCCACCCCGATCACTACTTCTCCCTTTGCACACCCCTCCAGAGGTAATCACTCTGCTGACTTTTCAAATAATCACTCACTTTCTTTTAAAGGATTAATAATTCCCAGTTAATAACCCTCTTCAAGATATAAAAGTTAGAGGCAGTTAAATGTAAAATTATGTTTTTGAAACATAATACACACACGTGCGTGCAAAAACACACACTCGCACACACACGCACACAGAGAGAGAACTCAGAAGCCGGTCATTTGACAAACAGTTATAAGGTGATCAAGCCAGGTAACTACAACCCAGGTCATGAAACTGTACATTGAACCTTTAGAGAATTGTGGTCTGAGTGTCTTTCTCTGAAGGAAGCCAAATGCACATGATATGTACTGTGTGATTCCATTTATATGGCATTCTGGAAAAGGCAAAATTCTAGGAGCAGAAAACGGATTGGTGGTTGCCAGGGTCTGAGAGTTAAGACCAGGAGTTTACTACCAGAGGGCGTGAGGGAACCTGGGGGGGGATGGCGATACTCTATATCTGTATATAATAGGCTGGTGTTTCCACAGCCGTATGCATTTGCAAAATCCCATAGACCTCTGAGTAAGTTATAGCCCAATAGTCCTGACTTTTTAGGAAAAAAAAATGTCAACAATACATCTTGAATGGATATTGACATTTAGTCAATACCCTTTGTGACTACGAAAAGCATGTTTCTCTCCCCAAATCTGTTAATGTGGAGAATTATATCACAGTGTTTTCTGAAGGGAAATTAAATTTGTATTTCTGGGATGAAGCCAATATTAGTCATGCCATGTTAGATATTTTCCTTTTTTATATCCTGTAGGCTTACATGTGCTAAGATTCTGTTTCTGATTTTTGTTTCTATGTCATAAGCCTGTGATTGATCTGCAATATTTCTCCAAGTGTCCTTGCAGGATTTGGTATCGAGGTTATGCAAAGCTCATACAGTGAGTGGAGGGTTGTTCTTTTCTTTCAATTTTTTTTGCACAAGTTTGTGTCAAATGGAAGATATGTATTCCTAAGATGTTTGCCAGCATGTGGTGGGGAATTCAGGAGTTTATTCATGGAAAGCCTTTGACTACTGGTATCTTTCTGTAATGATTCTGGAATGGTACATGTTGCCTGTGCCTGCTTGTGTCAGTTTTGGAGGGTTTTGTTTCCTAGCGATTGGTGACCTTTGTCTTTGTTTTCAAACTGACTGGAATAAAATGGTCCATAATGCCCCCTTCATCCTAGATTGCATTTGTTTAAATTTTGGAGCCGCGGAAGAGTTGCAGGGAAAGCGCAAGGAGCACTCATACGTGGATTCTTCTACTGGATCCTCCAGTTGTTACCATTTTCTCACATTTGCTTCATCCTTCCCTCCAACCTGTCCCCTGTCTTTCTCTCTCTCTATGTGTGTGTGATTATATTTTTCATAGTTTTGTGGAATCATTTGAGATTCATTTGAATCATTAAGATCCATCATCCCTAAATAT
Organism: Rhinopithecus bieti; assembly: GCF_001698545.2. Lineage (NCBI taxonomy): Eukaryota > Metazoa > Chordata > Mammalia > Primates > Cercopithecidae > Rhinopithecus > Rhinopithecus bieti. The sequence continues at coordinate 18,924 of NW_016826132.1, forward strand.
TGCAGCATGTATCACCTATGAGAAAGCATGGTCTCCCACAAAACCTTGATGCCATTATCACACTCAGGAAATGTAACATTGAGACCACACAATTTTTTACTGTATGATCACATGAGACATTTTCGATTGTCCCCACAGTCCCATAGTGTCCCTCATAACTGCTTTCTAACAAAATTATCTTACCAACAAAACATCATGCTTTGCATTTAGTTGTTGAGTCTCTTTTGAGACAGGGTCTCCCTCTGTCCCCCAGGCAAGTGTGCAGTGTCACAAACCCGGCTCACTGTAGCCTCGACCTCCAGTCAAAAGACATCCTACCGCCTCAGCTTCCAGAGTAGCTTGGACTACAGGCACGTACCACCATGCCCGGCTAATTTTTAACATATTTTTTGTAGAGACGAGTTTTCACCGTGTTGCCAAGGCTGGTCTGGAACTCCTGAGCTCAAGTCATTCACCTGCCTAGGTCTCCCAAGGTGTTGAGATTACGGGCGTGAGCCATGGTTCCCGGCCTGTCAAGCCTCTTCAGTGTCCTTTATTATTATTATTATTTTTTTTTTATTATTATTATTATACTTTAAGTTCTAGGGTACATATGCATAACGTTCAGGTTTGTTACATATGTATACTTGTGCCATGTTGGTGTGCTGCACCCATCAACTCGTCAGCACCCATCAACTCGTCCTTTAAAGCAATGTTTAAAATGTGCTTTAAACCAGTGCAGTTGTTGTCATGAAGCCCCTGAACTTGAGTTTGTCGAATGACTTCCTTGTGATTAGACTCAGGTAGGATTAACATTTTTGCATAGCAGACGTGCTGTTCTTCTTGGTGCATGACATCAGCGGATTCTCCATGTTGATTTGTCTTATGACTGGCAATGTTTATCTTGACCATGTGATCAGGGCACTGTTCCAAATTACTCCATTGTGAAGGTACCATCTTTTCTTTGTATTTAATTAGCTATGTGCTGTTACTGCATGGGCACTCTGTGAATGAATATCCAATTCCGCTACAATATCCTCTTTCTATATTTTGGATGTCTGCACATGATATGGTTTGGATCTGTGTTCCCACCAAGTCTCATGTCAAACTGTAACTTCTAATGTTGGAGGTGGGGCCTGGTGGGAGGTGACTGGATCATGAGGCTTTATCTCTCAGGAATGGTTCAGCAGCATCTACTTGGTACTGTCCTCATGGTCGCGAGTGAGTTGTCATAAGTCTGGTCAATTAAAAGTGTGTGACACCTCCCTCTGCTCTCTCTCTTGCTACTGCTCCTACCATGTAACAAGTACCTGCTCCTGTTTTGCCTTCTGCCATGATTGCAAGCTTCCTAAATCCTCCTCGAAGCAGAAGTCTCTATGCTTCCTGTACAGTCTGCAGAACCATGAGCTCTTTTCTTTATAAATGGCTGGATCTTGGATATTTCTATATAGCAACATGAGAGTGGACGTATCATTGTTTGTGGTTATTTCTCTCTTTTCTTTCCTGATAGCGGTTCCCTTCTCCCTTTTTTTCTTGACGAGTCTCACAAGAGTTTTACCAATTTCATTCCTCTTCCAAACACCCAACTTCTGGTTTTGTGATCCTTATGCTTGTTTCCACTTTCACTGATTTCTGCTTTTACGTTGATGACTTCCACCTACTTTCCTTGGTCTTATATTGGTCTTGTTTTTCAAACTTTTTCTCGTTAATTGTCTGTTATCCTATTTTATATGGTTTTGCTGTGTCCCCACCTAAATCTCAACTTCAATCGTATCTCCAAGAATACCCACATGTTGTAGTAGGGATCTAGTAGGAGGTAATTGAATCATGGGGGCCGGTCTTCCCGTGCTATTTTCATAATAATGAATAAGTCTCACGAGATCTGATGGGTTTATCAGGGATTTCTGCTTTTGCTTCTTCCTATTTTTCTCTTGCCGCCACCGCATAAGAAGCGCCTTTCACCTCTCACCATGATTCTGAGGCCTCCCCAGCCATGTGGAACTATAAGTACTATTAAACCTCTTTTTCTTTCCAGTCTCGGGTATGTCTTCATCAGCAGTGTGAAAACAGATTAATACAGCAAATTGGTACCAGTAGCCTGAGGCGTTGCTGAAAAGATACCTGAAAATATGGAAGCAACTTTGGAACTGGGTAACAGGCCGAGGCTGGAACAGTTTCGAGGCCTCAGAAGAAGACAGGAAAATGTGAGAATGTTTGCAACTTCCTAGAGATTGTTGAGTGGCTTTGCACAAAATGTTGATAGTGATATGGACAGTAAGGTCCAGGCTGAGGTAGTCTCAGATGGAGATGAGGAACTTGTTGGGAACTGGAGGAAAGGTGACTCTTGTTATGTTTTATCAAAGAGACTGGCATCATTTTGCCCCTGCCCTAGAGATTTGTGGAACTTTGAACTTGAGAGAGATGATTTAGGGTATCTGGCTGAAGAAATTTCTAAGCAGCAAAGGATTCAAAAGGTGACTTGGGTGCTGTTAAAAGCATTCCATTTTAAATGGAGCATAAAAGTTCAGAAAATTTGCAGTCTGGCCATCCAGTGGAAAAGAAAAAACAAATTTTTGAGAAGAAATTCAAGCCGGCAGCAGAAATTTGCATAAGGAGCAAGGAGCCTAATGTTAATCTCCAAGACCCTGGGGAAAATGTCTCCAGGCCGTATCAGAGACCTTCAAGGCAGCCCCTCCTATCCTAGGCCTGGAGGCCCAGGACGAAAAAGTGGTTCTGTGGGCTGGGCTTAGGGTCCCCATGCAGTGTGCAGCCTAGGGACTTGGTGCCCTGTGTCCCAGCCATTCCAGTCATGGCTGAAAGGGGCCAATATAGAGCTCAGGCTGTGGATTCAGAGTCTGGAAGCCCTAAACCGTGGCGGCTTCCACATGTTATTGAGCCTGTGGCCACACAGAAGTCAAGAATGGAGTTTTGGGAACCTCTGCCTAGATTTCAGAAGATGTATGAAAATTCCTGGATACTCGGGCAGAAGTTTGCTGCAGGGCAGGTCTGTCATGGAGAACCTCTGCTAAGGCAGTGCAGAAGGGAAATCTGGTGCCGAAGCCCCCAGGCAGATTCATTACTGGGGGTCTGCCTCGTGGAGCTGTGAGAAGAGGGCCACTGTCCTCCAGACTCCAGAATGGTAGATCCATCGACAGCTTGCATTGTGTGCCTGGAAAGCTTCAGACACTCAATGCCAGCCCATTAAAGCTGCTGGGATGTAGGCTGTATCCTGCAAAGCCTCAGGGTGGAGCTGCCCAAGACCATGGGAACCCATCACTTGCATCAGCATGTCCTGGATGTGAGACCTGGGGTCAAAGGAGATCATTTTGGAGCTTTAAAATTTGATTGCCCTGCTGGGTTTTGGACTTTTATGGGCCCCATAACCCCTTTGTTTTGGCTAATTTATCCCATTTGGAATGGCTGTATTTACCCAATACCTGTCCCCCCACTGTATCAGTAACTAGCCTGCTTTGTATTTTACAGGCTCATAGATAGAAGGGATTTGCCTTGTCTTAGTTGAGACTTTGGACTGTGGACTTTTGGGTTAATGCTGAAATGAGTTGAGACTTTGGGGGATGGTTGGGAAAGCATGATTGGTTTCAAAATGTGAGGACATGAGATTTAGAGGGGCCAGGGGCAGAATGATATGGTTTGGCTGTGTCCCCACCCAAATCTCAACTTGAATTATATCTCCCAGAATTCTCACGTGTTGTGGGAGGGATCCGGGGGAGGAAATTTGATCATGGGGGCCAGTCTTTCCCATGCTATTCCTGTGATAGTGAGTAAGTCTCACGAGATCTTACGGGTTTATCAGGGGTTTCCACTTTTGGTTCTTTCTCCTTTTCTCTTGCTGCCAACATGTAAGAAGTGCCTTTTTACCTCCATCATGATTCTGAGGCCTTTCCCAACATGTGTAACTGTAAGTTTAATTAAACCTCTTTTTCTTCCCAGTTTCAGGTACGTGTCTATCAGCAGTGTGAAAACAGACTGATACACTCTTTTAAATATGTGCTTTTAGCGGCCTACACGTCCCTCTCTGGACTCCTTTACTTGTGCCGACAAGGGTTTATGAGTAGTATTTTTGTAATCATCCAGTCTCAAATATGGGAAACAATGAAAATTGCAACGTTCATGGGATGGGATCAATACTGTTCATATAATGGTATACTATTTCAGCAGCTGAAAAGTAGAAAGTACTCCTCCACGAAATAATAGGTGTGAATCTCACAAAGATAACATCAAATGAAAGAAGCAAGTAACAATATGGACATGTTTAATGATTCCATTCCTATAACTTCAAATGACAGGCAACACTAACTTACTTTGTTGAAGAATGCATACTTAGGGTATATAAAACCATAGAGAAAAGCAAGGAAAGGACAATCAGAAAAGTCAGGATGTTGGTTTCCCCTTGCAGTAGGAGTGGAGCTAAGATCAGGCAGGGACACCCCAGGCTTTGGGGGATGCTGGCGGTGTTTTCCTCTGGGACCTAGGGGAACGTTCCAATACAGGTGCACTTGATAATCATTTATTAAACTATGCACATAGATTGTGATGTTTTCTTTCTGTAAGTTCTCTGCCACCATAAGTGGAGAAAAAATAGTGCTAAGGGAAGTAACATTGCATTAAACATGTAAGTATTTTATAACCAGAAGGATAACCAAATTTATTTTCTCTATTTATAGCAGATCTCCTGGAGAGTAGTAATATCATTTTTTGATAGTGATAGCTTGATTTCAAATTCTCATAGATTTCACTAAACTTCATAGGAATGATGCTTACATAATTTTATATTTGGGTAGTAAGTTTTCATTCAGAATTTGTGATTTTGTGCTGGAACCCTATGCACTGGGTATAATTTCTCAGGGGAGATTTGTCAGCTTGCCATTCACTTATTCTCAGAGGTGGAGGACTTAGGACTTGAGAAAAAGGAGTTAAGGCAATAACACTAAGGGGAAACAACGCAAATACTTACTTTCATGTTTGTATCGGTTAATTGTGGTATATCCATATGATGAAATACCTTTTTTTTTTTGCAGTGGAAATGTATGGGGTATTCTTATGGATACTATCTGTTTTTAAGAAAAGTCCATTACCAAGACATAACAAATTACATAACATTAAATGTCATATGATATTTGTAAAGCATACTACACATATATACAAGTTTAGAAAACCACTCGACTGTGAATGAACTATTGTGAAGTGATGAGAGCACTTATTGAGTACCGAGGTCAAGAAAGAGTACCATTGCAGTTCTAGAGGTCTTACATTTATTTCATTGTGCTAAAGACACCAAATATGAAACGCTACATAATGTATGATTCCACTTGTAGGACATTCTTAAAACTGGAAAACTGCACATTCAGAAAACGGATCAGTCATTTCTGGTCTGTGGATTGTGAGAAGTGTTTAACTACAAATGCGTGTTATTTGTTATTAGCAATTTCATCCTTCTTTATGTTGAAATGTAACACACATAGAGAGAACTTCACAATATGTGTGGGTTGTTTAATAGTGATTATCAAGGGCACCTCTACAGAAACACCCCCATGTCACAGAAGAGAACACTGCCAGCATTCTGCAAAGTTCCTGGGGTGTCTCTGCCTGATCTCAGCCTCATTCCTCCTTCAGGAGGAAACCAACACATGTACTTTTGTGATCATTCTTTCCTCAGTTTTCTCTATAATTTTTGGTCCCACGTCCTATATTACATTCTTTTAATAGTACAGTATGCCTGCAGACGACATGTTCCTAAATCTAGAAAACCCCACAGTCTCAGCCCCAAAGCTCCTTAAGCTGATCAACAACTTCAGCAAAGTCTCAGGATACCAAATTAATGTGAAAAATTGCTAACATTCTTATATGCCAACAACAGTCAAGCGGAGAGCCAAATCAGGAACATAGTGCCATTCATAAATGCCACAGACACACAAAATACCCAGGAATACACCACACCAGGGAGGTGAAAGAGCTCTACCAGAAGAACTACAAAACACTGCTCAAGGAAATCAGACATGTCACAAACAAATGGAAAAACATTCATGCTCATGGATAGGAAGATCAATATTATTAAAGTGGCCATACTGCCCAAAGCAATTTGCAGATTCAATGCAATTCCTATTAAGTTACCATTGACATTCTTCACAGAACTAGAAAAACTATTTTAAATTCATATGGAACTGAAAAAGAGCCTGAATGGCCAAGGCAATCCTAAGAAAAA
>NW_016826132.1:26779-41787 GCF_001698545.2 Rhinopithecus bieti
TCCAGTTTCTGCACATCTTCACCAGTATCACATCAGTTTTATTGAACAAATGGAATTGATTTCATTTTTTTGTATTTTATTTTTGTTTATTTTTAGTTGATAAAATAGTATATTTTTATAGTGTACAACATGATGTTTTGAAATATGTATACATTGTGCAATGGCTAAATTAGGCTAACTACAATATGTATGAACTCATATACCTTTCATTTTTTTTTTTTTTTTTTTCGAGACAGAGTCTTGCCCGGGTTGGAGTGCAGTGGCACTATCTTGGCTCACTGCAACCTCTGCCTCCCGGCTTCAAATGATTCTACTGTCTCAGGCTCCAGAGTAGCTGGTATTACAGGTGTGTGCCACCGCACCTGGCTAATTTTTGTATTTTTAGTAGAGATGGAGTTTCACTATGTTGGCCAGGCTGGTCTCAAACTCCTGACCTCAGGTAATGCACCCGCCACAGCCTGGTAAAGTGCTGGGATTACAGGTGTGAGCCACCGTGCCTGGCCACCTTTCATCTTTTGCGGTGAGGACACTTAAAATCTACCAAATAAGCAATTTTCAAGTATACATTATTATTAACTATTGTCATCATGTTTATAATAGATCTCTTTAACTTAGACTTCTTGTCTAAATGAAACTTTGCATTCTTTGACCAATATCTCCCCAATCCTTGCCTGCCCCAGACCCTGGTAACTGCCATTCTATTCTCTGTTTCTAGAAATTTTGATTTTTTAAGACTCCACATCTCAGTGAGATCATACAGTATTTGTCTTGCTGTGCCTGGCTTATTTCACTTAACATAATATGTTCCAGATTCACTCATGCTGCCACAAATGACAGGATTTCCTTTTATTTACTTATTTTTTAAAAAGTTCAGCAGTATTCTCTTGTGTGTACATATACACATTTGCTTTATCCATTCATCCATTAATGGGCACTTACGTTGATTTCACATTTTGGCTGTTGCGAATAGTGCTGCAATGAATATGGGAGTGCAGATATTTTTCACATACTGATTTCATTTCCTTTGGCCACATATCCAGTAGTGGGATTGCTGAATGAAATGATAGTAACATTTATAATTTTTAAATTTTAATTTTGTAATGGATACATAATATTTGCACATATGTATGGTGTACATGTGATATTTTGTTACGAGCATAGGATGTGTGAAGATCAAGTCAGGGTATTTGGAGTAACCGTCACCGGGAATATTTTTCATTCCTATATATTGGGAAGATTTCAAGTCCTCTCTCCTGGCTATTTTGAAATATACAATAGTTTGCTGCTAACTGTAGTCACCCTACTCTGTTGTTGAACGTTAGAAATTATTCTTTCTTTTTTTTTTTTTGAGATAGGGTCTCACTGTGTCACCCCAGGCTACAGTGCAGTGGTGCAATCACAGCTCACTGCAGCCTCAAGCTCCTGGGCTTAAGCAATTCTCCCACCTCAGCCTACCAAGTAGCTGGGACAAAAGGCACATGCCACTACGCCGGGCTAACTTTTTTTTCTTTTTTTTTTTAGACAGGGTCTCGCTATATTGTCCTGGCTGGTCTGGAACTCCTGAGCTCAAGTGATCTGCCCGCCTCAGCCTTCCAAAGTGCTGGGATTACAGGCATGAGCCACCATGCCTGGCATGTAATTATTTCTTCTTTTTAACTGTATGTTTGTACCTATTAACCAATTACTGTAAGAACCAATTACTGTACGAACAATCTGTATGTTTGTAACTAGTAATTACGCCTTCTTTTTAACTGTATGTTTGTACCTATTAACCAATCTCTCTTCTTCCCAACCCTACCTCCCTAAAACCCCACACCCTTCTCAACATCTCATATCTATCACTCTATTCTCTACCTCTATGAGATGAACTTTTTTAGCTCCCACGTATGAGTGAGAACGTACAGTATTTGTCTTTCTGTGCCTGGCTTATTTTACCTAACATAATCACCTCTAGTTCCATCCATGTTGCTGCAAATGAAAGGATTTCACTCTTTTGTGGCTTTATAACATTCTCTTGTGTATATATGCCACATTTTCTTTATCCATTCATCCACTGATGGACACTTAGGTTGATTCCATATCTTGGCTATTGTGAAGAGTGCTGCAATAAACATGGAGGTATAGGTATCTCTTTGATATACCGATTTCCTTTCTTTTGGGTAAATACCCTGTAGTGGGATTGCTGGATGGTTCTATTTTTAGTGTTTTGAAAAGTCTCCATACTGTTTTCCACAGTGGTTGCACTAATTTCCATTCCCACCACAGTGTATAAGGGTTTTCTTTTCTTCACATCCTCGCCAACACTTGTTCTCTTTTATCTTTCTGATAATAGCCATTTTACCAGGTGTGAAGTGATAGCTCACTGTGACATTTCCCTGATGATAAGTGATGTTGAGCATTTTCATACAATTATTGGCCATTCGTATGTCTTCTTTGGAGAAATGTCTATTCAGATCCTTTGCACATTTTAAAATCAGGTGATTTGTATTCTTGTTATTGAGTTGAGTTCCTTATGTATTTTGGATATTAACTCCTTATCAGATGTATAATTTGTGAATATTTTCTCCCATGCTGTAGGTTGCCTCTTCACTCTGTTGATTGGTTCCTTTGTTGTGCAGAAGCCTTTCAGTTTGACATAATTCCATTTCTCTATTCTTTCTTTGGTTGCTCATGCTTTTGGGGTCATAGCCAAAAAATTTTTGCCCAGATCAATGCCATAAATGTTTCCGCCTAAGTTTTCTTCTGGCACTTTTACAGTTTCAGGCCTAGGTTTAAATCGGGAGTCCATTTTGCCTTGATTTTTGTATATAATATGAGACAAGGATCCCACTTCATTCTTTTGCATGTGGATATTGAAACACTCCACCTGCCTCTGCCTCCCAAAGTGCTGGGATTACAGGCGTGGGCCATGTGCCCAGCCATTATACTCTTCAGTTTTGCTTGATTTTTTGAATTTTATAAAAAGGGTGTCATACTGCATGTAGTCCTGTGGAACTGCTTTTTTCATACTTATATTAACATTTATCCATTGTTGACCATAAAACTACATTTCACCCATTTCCCTTGCTACATAGTACATCGTGGTGTGGATATACCACAGTTTATCTAGACATTCTCTTGTTCATTAGCATTTGCATTGTTCCCACGTTTTTGCTACTGTGGCCAGTGCTGCTGTGAAATTCTTGTCCATTGGACATTGAGAGGAATTGCTGAGTTGTCAGTGTTCAAATATACATATTGATGCCACATTGTTTTACAAACTGGTTGTGTTCATTTATATTCCCAACATGTTGCAAGGTGTATGAGATCCCACTGCTCTGCATCCTGTCTAACCTTTGATGTTGCCAGGTTTCTTAATCTTTGTCAATCAAATGAGCATAAGATTTATGTTGTAGTCATGTTTAGCATTTCCCTGACTACTGATGAGCTGAGGATATCTTCATGTGTTTATTGGCCACATACGTTCCTTCTTCTATGGAATTCCTGTTCATGATTTTTGTCTATTATCCTACTGGATTGTTTTTCTTTCCTTATTGATTTCTAAGAGTTCTCAAAATATATTCTTGATAACCAATCTTTTGTCAATTGTATATAGGATAAATATCTTCTTCCAGCTTGTACCATGTATTTCCACTTTTATATGACATCTTTTAAAAATTGAGGTGTAACAAGCTGGGCACGGTGGCCCATGCCTGTAATCCTAGCACTATGGACAGCCGAGGTGGGTGGATCACCTGAGATCAGGAATTTGAGACAGCCTGGCCAACATGGTGAAACCCCGTCTCTGCAGAAATACAAACATTAGCCAGGTGTGGTGGTGGGCGCCTGTAATCTCAGCTACTCCAGAGGCCGAGGCAGGAGAATCACTTGAACTCAGGAAGCGGAGGTTGCAATGAGCCGAGATTGAGCCGTTGCATTCCAGCCTGGGCAGCAAAAGCAAAACTCCATCTCAAAATAAAATAAAATAAAATAAAATAAAATAAAATAAAATAAAATAAATTGAGGTACAGCATACATATGAAAAATCACAGAAACCTAAGTGTACAATTTTAACACAATTAAACATCCTTGTAACCTCCATCTAGATCACAATAGAGAACATTTCCAACATCCCCCCATCCCCAAAAGAGAATTTTAAGATAAGATGAGGAACCAGTAAGGAAGATTGAGGAGTGATTACTGAGATTGGAATAAACCCAATGTCTTCTCCTTCTGGTAATGGCAGACTAGATAATTCAGATAAACCCTCTGTGTTGGCCATCACTTAGTTGGCCATCTTGTTGAACTCAATCTACAGCCTTGCTCTCTCTCTCTCTGATGATTGGGCTGATATCACATGGCTCAATGCCCCAACCCTCCAGTCATATTGTTGGTTTTCTAGTATGGCCAGCCTCCATTCAGAGTCATCTCATTACATAAACTATCTAAGGGCTTACCATGATTCACTTCATGAACATAAACCAGGAAGGGTGGTCCATGGCGCCCTCCAGAAATGACAAAGTCATGCCTATCACTTAGGAAACTGCAAGGGATTAGAGGTTATCTCCCAGGACTCAGGGACAAAGTCCAGGCAAGTTCTTTATTACACATTAAGTACACAGAAAATGCACATTATAAAAAATTCGTCTTACTGGGATCTTTCCAGATCCTGGGAATACAGAAATATACTGCTATGGTTTGGATATGATTGGTCTGTCCCCGCCAAAACTCATGTGGAAATTGGATCCCCAGCGTGGTGGTGCCTGGGGAGTTTGGCGTGCCTTGTGCGGGAGGTGTTTGCCGGTTCATGGGAGAACAGAAACCCTCGATGAACAGCTTGCTGCCGCTTCTAGACGTACGTGAGTGAGTACTGGCTCTGGGTGAGACTGGATAGTGGTGCCCCACAATGGTGGGGTTTGTTATAAAGCCCAGCATGGCCCCTTCGGGGTTTTCACCTCTTTTGCATGTGTCTGCTTCCTTGGCCTTTTCCACTATGTTTTTTGGCCTAGGAGGTGGACTGTCACCAGAAGGCTTGGCAGGTCAACTGGGTGCCATGGCTCCTCCTAACTTCCCAGCTTTGCCTGAATCATGAGCTAAGTCACCTCTTTTACTTTTTAAATTACCCCAGTCTTCACGGTATTCTGTTACAGCAACACCAAAACACGATAAAGACACATACTAACAAATTGGCCCGGAATAGGAACAGAGAAAAATTGGTATTAAGTTGCGGCTGCAAAAGTAATTGCCCAAGGTTTTTTGTGTTATTTTTAATAACAAAACTTCTGCACCAACCAATAGTACAAACAAAGTTCAACGAGTATAATTCAACTACTTTACCATGAAATTGGACTCAATTTCTTTATTAAAAACACAGATTTAATCAAAACTCACCCAGATATAAACATAAATTTGAATAGTCCTATAAAGACATTGGACATTGGCGCCGGAGGCCAACGGGGGTGGGGAGGACGGGGGCCTGAGCCCAGAAGACTGGAACCAGCCCTGGGGCGCAACAAAGTGGGACCCTATCTTCTTACCAAAAATTATCATAAAAGAAATGCCAATTCATAGTTAAACACCTTTCTAAAAAGATATTCCCCCAAAAAAAAAAAAAAAAAAAATAAAAAAAACCCCAGATAGCTTCATGGCAAATTCCACCAAACACTTCAAAGAAGAATTAATACTAACTCTACAATATCTCTTCCCAAAAATAGAACAGGAAGGACTACTTGTCAACACATTTTATGAGGCCAGGATTACCCTGATACCAAAACCAGCCAAAGACAGCATAAAAGAAGCAAGCAAGAAACAACAGACCACCAACTCTCATTAACATAAATGCAAAAATCATCACAAAATATTAGCAAATTGAATTCAGCAGTGTCTAAAAAGAGAAATATAGCTAAACCATGTGAGGCTCATCCCAGGAATGCAGGGCTTATTCAATGTTAATGAAACAATCAATTTATTCCATTATATTAATGGTCAATAAAAGAAAGAAATATATGATCATATTAATTGATGTAGAAGGAGCCTTTGGCAAAATTCAACATCCTTTCAAGACATAAACTCTCAGCAAACTAAGAATAGTAAAGAACTTCCTCAACTTGATGAAGGGTATCTACAAGAAAACCCACAGCTAATATCATAGTTAATAGTGAACAACTGAATGTTCTCTGAAGTTCATGAACAACACAAGGATGTGTACTCTTGCCACTTCTATTCAACATCATACTTAGAAATCCTTCCTATTGTAATAATTCAAGAAATGGAAATAAAAGATATTAGGATAGGAAAAGAAGAAATAAAACTGCCTGGTATTCACAGATGACATTATTACCTACACAGAGAATCCCATGGAATCTACAAAAAAAATTTATAGAACTCACAAGTGAGTTTACTAAAGGTAAAGCATATATGCACAATACACAAACATCAATTGTATTTCTATATACAGTAAGTGTAAAAATGGAAGCAAAAAATTTAAAACCAGTGTCATTTACAATAACTCCAAAAATGAAATGCCTAGGCATGAACCAAAGAAATTCTACATTCTAAAAACTACACAACGCTAATAAACGAAATCCAGGAAGGCCTAAATGAATGGAATAAACATGAGTATACTGTGTTCATGAATGGGAACACTCAATAAATATATGAGTTTTCCTTGTATTGATCCATAGATATAATGCAATACAATTAAAGTGATAGTAGGATTTTTTTGGAGACATATACAACATGATTCTATAATTTATACTGAAATCAAAAGAATTACCCTCATTAAAACTTTTTTTAAAATTTTTTGAGACGGAATCTTGCTCTGTAGCCCAGGCTGGAGCATAGTGGCACGATCTGGGCTCACTGCAAGCTCCGCCTCCCGCGCTCACGCCATTCTCCCACAGGCGCCCGCCATCACTCCCGGCTCATTTTTTGTATTTTTAGTAGAGACGGGGTTTCATCGTGTTAGCCAGGATGGTCTCAATCTCCTGACCTCGTGATCGGCCCGCCTCGGCCTCTCAAAGTGCTCAGATTACGGGTGTAAGCCACTGTGCCCAACCCATTAAAACGATTTTATAAAGAATAATGTTGGAGGAGTCACTTTACCTACTTTTTTTTTCTTTTTTTTTTTTTAATTTTTTTGAGACAGAGTCTCATTCTGTTCCCAGGCTGGAGTGCAGTGACACAGTCTTGACTCACTGCAGCCTTTAACTCACGTGCTTAAATGATCTTCATGCCTCAGCCTCCTGAGTAGCTAGGACTACAGTTGTGCACCACCACACCTGACCAATTTTTTGACTTTTTATAGAGATGAGATCTCACCATGTTTCCTAGGTCTCACTATGTTGCCCAGGCTGGCCTTGAACTCATGAGCTCAAGTGGTCCTCCTGCTTCGGCCTCCCAAAGCCCACTTTTATGACTCACCAGAATGCTACACTAATTAAGACAAGTGTGTTACTAGCAATGGGGTAAATATAAGTCAACAGAAAAGACAGAGATTCCAGAAATAGACCCTACATGTATTGCCAATATATTTTTAAATTTAATTTTTGAGGAGCAATTTTCATAACATTAAACTTTGAAAATGAACAATCCAGCAGCATTTAGTATTTTCATGATGTTGTGCAAGTATTGCCTCTATCTAGTTTGGAACATTTTCATCACTTCCAAAGAAATTCACATACTCATTAGGAAACTACTTCCCATCCTCTTCCTACTGGGCCCTGGCACTCACTAATTCAGTTTCTGTCTTTATAGATTTACCTATTCTGGATATTTCATATGAATCAAATCACGCAATATGTGATCTTTATCTCTCTCTCTCTCTCTCTCTCTCTCTCTCTGAGACAGGGTCTCACACTGTCACTCAGGCTGGAGTGCATTGGTGCAAACATTGCTCACTGGAGCTTCGACCTCTTGGGCTCATGGGGTCCTCCCCAGTAGCTGGGACTACAGGTGCACACCACCATGTCCGGCTAATATATATATATATAGCAAAAAAAAAATACATATATATATATATTTGTTTTTTTTTTTTTTTTTTTTGTAGACATGTTATTTCTCCATGTTGCCAGGCTGGTCTCGAACTCCTGCCCTAAATGATCCACCAATCTCGGCCTCCCAAAGTGGTAGGATTACAGGCATGAGCCACCGAGCCCTGCCTTGGCTTCTTTTCCTTAGCGTGGTGCTTTCGAGGCCCATTCACGTTGTAGCATGTATTAGTATTTCATTCCTTTTTATGGCTGAATAACATTTCACTGTATGCATAGACCACAGTTTGTTTATCCATTCATCAGCTGATGGATATTTGGGTTATTTTGAAATAATGCTGCTATGAACATGCATGTACAAGTATTTCTTTGAGCACCTGTTTTCAGTTCTTTTGACTATATATCTTTGAGTGTTATTCCCAAGTCACATGGTAATTCTTTGTTTAATTTTTTAGGAGCCACCAAAATGTTTTACACAGTGGCTGAATTATTTTACATTCCTATCAGCCATGTATGAAAGTTCTAATTTCTCCACGTCCTATTCAACAATTCTTATTTTCCTTCTTGAAAAAAAGTATAGCCATCCTGGTAGATGTGAAATAGTACCTTATTGTTTTGATTTGCATTTTCCTAGTAACTAATGATGTATCTTTACATGCATTTCTTGGCTATTTGTATATCTTCATTGGAGACATGTCTATTCATGTCCTTTGCTTATTTCAAAATGAGGTTGGATTTTTTTGCAAGTTTTAATACATTCTGAATATTCGACTATCAGATGTATGATTGGCAAAGTATTTTCTCACATTCTGTGTGTTATCTTTTAACTTTCTTGATGATGTCCATCGATGCACAAAATTTCAAGTCCCATTTATCTTTTCCCTTTTGTTGCCTGTGCTTTTGGTGTCATATTCTAAGAATCCATTATACATGATATAAATGATGACTTGATGGGTGCTGACGAGTTGATGGGTGCAGCACACCAACATGGCACAAGTATACATATGTAACAAACCTGCACGTTATGCACATGTACCCTAAAACTTAAAGTATAATTAAAAAAAAAAAGTCATGATTTACCCCATCCTTTGTTCTAAAATTTTATAATTTTAACTCCTATAGATTTTGATTCATTTTGAGTTAACTTTGTATATGGTATAAGGTATGAAGTAGGAGTCCAACTTCATTCTTTGGAATGTGGATAACCAGTTGTACTACCACCATTTCTTTAAGAAACAATTATTTCCCTATTGAATGGCCTTGGCATTCTTGTTGAAAATCAATTTGCCTTACACTGGCCCCCACAGCCTCAGGCTCCAGGCCCACCTCATCACCAAGTGTGCCCTTTGCTGTCTTGGTACCAGACTGATCCCATGGTCAGGCTGCTCTCCTCAGCCCTAGACTCTGGGTGCCCTCATGAAGCAAGCCTCCAGTCCTACCTTGGGACCAGGCTACCCTCACAGCCTCAGGCTCTGGGCTGGCACCCATGGACTGAGCTGCCAGGCCTGCTGTGGGGCCAGGGTGGCCCTGCAGCCCCAGACTCTGGGCAGGCACATGAAGACATCACCTCCAGACCAGTTTCCAACACCCCAGACTTCAAGCCTGGACTAATGAACCCAGCTTCCAGATCCTCCCCAGTGTAAGGACAACCCCTACTGACCCTGAACCCGGTTTGCTTCTGTAGTTTCAGACTTCAGGGCTGGCACTCATAGACCTAGCCTCTGTACACATTCCAGCTCCAGGCTGACCCCTGTGACCTCAAGCACCAGGCCAGCACCTACAGAGCCAGCTTCCAGGGCATCCCCCAAGGATTAAGGGCTCCAAGCTTCTCCAGTGCCAGGGTAGTGCCTTTGGCCTCAGACTCCAGGCTGGCCCTCTCAGACTTAGGCTCCAGGCCCACCCCTGGCTCCAGACAGGCCAAGAGCAAGTCTGACCCACATGGCCTCGGACTTCAGGCCCACCCCAAAGCAAGACTGGTCCCCAAAACCAGGTTGGTCCCCATGGCACCAGGACTCAGGCCCAAATCCATGAACCCAGGTGCCAGGTCCACACTACCTGCTCACCAAGCCAGCTTTCCCAAGAAATCCAGCAGCAAGCCCATCCACGCACCATGCCAGATAGTGTTCCCAGAATCTCTGGATGGACTGACCGGTGAAGGGCTTTCCCAGCCAGCACCAGTCATCAAACACTGGAATAAGTCTTTACTTCTTTAAATGCACAGACACCAATACACAGCCACAAAGATCACTATCAATCAGGGAAACATGACACTACCAAAGGAACAAAGTAAAGCTCCATTGATCAATCCTAAAGAACCAGAGGTTTAGAAACGTTCTAAGAAATAATTAAAAATAATCTTCCTAAAGTAGCTCATTGCATTACAAGAAATGCTAGAGGGAATGAATTCTTCAAGCTGAGAGAAAACAATCTGGTTTTGAGTTTGTTTGTTTTGGGGTTCTGTTTTCTGTTCGTTTCTTTGTTTTGAGATAGAGTCTCACTCCACCACCTGGAATGGAGTGCAGTGGTGTCATCATGGATCACTGCAACCTCGACTTCCGAGGCTCAAGCAATCCTCCTACCTCAGCCTCCTGAGAAGCTGGGATTGCAGGCATGTACCGACACGCCCAACTATTTTTTTTTTTTTTTTTTTTTTTTTTTTTTTTTTTTTTTTTTTTTTTTGTAGAGACAGTGTTTCACCATGTTGCCCAGGCTGGTCTCAAGTGATCAGCCTGCCTCAGCCTCCCAAAGTGCTGGGACTACAGGGGTGAGCCATTGCACCTCAACAAGAAAAGGATGCTAATTAGCAATAAGAAAACATGAATGTAGAAAACTCATGGGTAAAAGTAAGTACATCCTCAACAAGAAAAGGATGCTAATTAGCAATAAGAAAACATGAATGTAGAAAACTCATGGGTAAAAGTAAGTACATCCTCAACAAGAAAAGGATGCTAATTAGCAATAAGAAAACATGAATGTAGAAAACTCATGGGTAAAAGTAAGTACATCCTCAACAAGAAAAGGATGCTAATTAGCAATAAGAAAACATGAATGTAGAAAACTCATGGGTAAAAGTAAGTACATGTTCAAACTTAGAATACTCTTACTGTAATGGTGGTGTGTATATCACTTATGTCTTTAGTAAGAAGGTTAAACGACAAAACTATTTGTAAAAGTATAGCTACAAAAATGTGTTAAGGGGTATGAAATATTAAAAAAATGTAAATACTGACATCAAAAACATAAAATGTAAGGACAGTTAGGGAGCATAATTGTAGTTTTTGTGTGTAATCAAAGTTAAGTTGTTATCAGCTCAGAATAGCCTGTTAAAACCATAAGATATTTTATATAAGTCTCATGGCAATCATAAAACAGAAATCTATAGTAGGTACACAAAAGATAAAAAGTGGGGAATCGAAGCATATCACTATGGAAAATCACTTGATCATGAAGGCAGACAGCAAAAGAAGAAAGGTACAAGGAATCCACAAAACAACCAGAAACAATGAGCAAAGTGGCAATGGTAAGTCCTTGCCTATCAATAATTGCCTCAAATATAAATGGATTAAATTCTGTAGTCAAATACATAGCCTGGCTGAGTGGATTAAAAAAGAAAAAAAAAAAAAAACAAGACCCAAGTATATGATGCCTATGAGAGACCCACTGCAGCTTTAGGACACACATAGACTGAAAGTGAAGGGATGGAAAAACACATTTCATGCAAAAGGATCACAGGGGTGGCTATATTTGTATGAGACAAAATAGACTTTAAGTCAAAACTACAAAATGAGACAAAGAAGGTGATTATATAATGATAAAGTGATCAATTCTTCAAGAGGCTATAATAATTATAAACACATATGCACCCAACATTAGAGCACCTAAATATATAAAGCAAATAATCATACATCTGAAGGGAGAAATACACTGCAATACAACACTTGTAGGAGACTTCACAGCAAAATAAACTACTACTATCAGAGTGAACAGGCAACCTACAGAATGGGAGAAAATTTTTACAATCTACCCATCTGACAAAGGGCTAATATCCAGAATCTATAAAGAACTTAAAATTTACAAGAAAAAAATCAAACAACCCCATCAAAAAGTGGGCAAAGGATATGAACAGACACTTCTCAAAAGAAGACATTTATGCAGACAACAGACACATGAAAAAATGCTCATCATCACTGGCCATCAGTAAAATGCAAATCAAAACCACAATGAGATAGCATCTCACACCGGTTAGAATGGCGATCATTAAAAAGTCAGGAAACAATAGGTGTTGGAGAGGATGTGGAGAAATAGGAACACTTTTACACTGTTTGTGGGACTGCAAACTAGTTTAACCATTGTGGAAGATGGTGTGGTGATTCCTCAAGGATCTAGAACTAGAAATACCATTTGACCCAGCCATCCCATTACTGGGTANTGGGGGACATCACACACGGGGCCTGTCGTGGGGTGGGGGTAGGAGGGAGGGATAGATATACCTAAAGTAAATGATTAGTTAATTGGTGCAGCACACCAACATGGAACATGTATACATATGTAACAAACCTGCACGTTGTGCACATGTACCCTGGAACTTAAAGTATAATAATAGTAATAAAAAAATTGAGGACCTTAGAGATCAACTAGGTATAATGGGACCATGGCTGGGGCAGGGATGGACAGCAGTGTCTTACTGCAGATGCCAGGGTGGGGGTGGGCTGCAGGTGTAGGCAACTTCACTAGGACTGACTTTCCTCTGGGGAAAAGAACCACGCAGGCCTGGCCCTGGAGCCTTCTGTGCCTTTCCAGCTAGGGGTGTGTACAGACAGCAATGTGTCGTCTGAACTCCATGTACACTTTGTCCACGAGCCCCAGAGATCTCCTTTGCTTAGGGCGGTTAGAGATACCTCATGTGTTTTCCTTTAACTGCTACCTCGTATTGCTTGTACGGTTTTTGCTTGCTGGCTGGCTTATCTGTCTTTGAAACACGTTCTGAACGGTTCTGGGATGCCCCAACACCTGGAACCACTTTCCCACTTAGAAGGCATTTCCACATTTAATTCAGGTGATGGGTGGGTGAGTCAGTACCAGGGCTGGAGGGGTTTCTGGTTGCAAGGGCTAGGTGGTTCCCCACAGGGGCAGGGGGTGGGTTTCTGTTTCCTCGGGTCTGGAGTGCCTGTTTCTGCCTCTCTGTTTCAGCGGCCATGCAGTTCCTCACTGACAAGTTCCAGGACCTTTGAAGTGAGTGTGGCACACATTATGTACCTTCCCACAATCCCGGTAGCTTAAGAGAGCTGTGGGCTGGCCCTGGTTGGGGGCCCGTCCCTGAGCCTGCTCTGTTTCACAGGTTGGAGCCAGCGTCTTCCTACAAGATGAACGGCTGGTACCTTTGGAGCTCCAGAGTTGCAGCCAAGCAGGTTCCCTCCATATCCTCTTCAGCCAGGGCTTTCGCTCTTCTGCTGCATTTGCCCCCTTCCCAAAGCAGTTTCAAATAAAGTCGTTCTCATATTCTGTGGTATGTGTGGTATGTGGTCTGCCCTCTGATTGTTGGGAGTGTTGGGGGGTGAGGGGTGTTGCTGTGTTCCCTGGCACTTGAAGAGGAGTTCCCCTAGTGTGGTGAGCCCACTCCCTGGGGGGCACCTGAGCCGGCATCTGAGCAACAGCCCTGCACTCGGGCTTACCATAGTCCCCTGGGCCTAGGTGCTTTGGTGGCCCTGACTGGCCACAGCAGCATTTCCTGCCTTTCCCTGGCACACCTTGCTCAGGGTCTCTTCTCTTCTCCTACTTTGGGGTCTCACAGGTCCCCTTCTTCAGTGCTATTCTCCCTTTTCTTCAGCAGGAACTGATGTCCTCCTTCCAGAACCCCGGTCCCTCCCGCCTTTCCTCCTGCAATTCACTGTCACAGTTCTGCCCTGTCACTGTCCTTTCCATCACGAACATCCTTGCTTTCCCCCGTGGCTTGATGCTGGAGGTCTTACCTGCACAGTTGCTTCTGTGCTGTTGAGCATGGCAGAGCTCATCCTCCCACTCAGGGGCTCAGTCCTCTTTCTGGAGCCATTATGTCTCTCTGGTGCTACCACGCACGTGGTCAGGTCATCTGGGTCAGAAAACCACACGGCATCCTCAGTTTCACTCTTACCTCCCACCTTTGAACCTCAGTTACCAAATCCCATAGGTGTCTCTCCTTTGTTTAAGTAGCCAGGTGGAGGTAGAAGTCACATCCTGGTGGGTGGCTGACCAAAAGGGAAGGCACAGGGAGCGTGGACGAAAAGGGTGGGGTAGTCTCTTGGTTGGAGGTGGGGGCACTGAGTCTGTTCTAGTGCCTGCAGGCCAACCTGATGGAAACTGCCTGCCTGAAGCTACAAAGAAGGCGGCTTCCACATCCTTGGTATCCTGTAGGTGGCCAACAGCCTCTTCTGCAGCCGGTGGTCTCTATATCCTTGATTTGAAAATGGCTAGCTGCTTTCCAGGGCAAGTGTGGATGCTAGGCCTGGCTGTTCTTGGATGGTCCCTGTCAAATACTGTTCCACCATCCTCGAAGCCACAGGTTTTTGTAGATGTGATATTTCTGTGTGTCTGCTCAGTCTTTCAGACTGCCTCTCGCAGTCGCATGATATTTCCTCGAGCTCCCTGTTCTGCCTTCACCCACCCTGATGGTTGGGGTCACCTCCTTCCTTCAGCCAGAATCCCTAGCTGGATGGGCGTGAGATTCGGACATAAATTCCGGTTCCAGTGAGGAGTTGTGTGTAGTTTTTGCCAGCTCCCATCTCCAAGAGACTGCATGTTGAACAAAGACAGGAGAAATGCAGATACCATTCAAGATTAGCGTGTGTGCGGAGATGTCTGTGGTGGGTTTTTGGGGTTTTTTTTTGTTTGCTTTTTTGATATGGAATCTCACTCTGTCACCCAGGCTGGAGTGCAATGGCACGATCTTGGCTCACTGCAACCTCTACTTTCCAGGTTCAATCAGTTCTCCTGCATCAGCTTTCCAAGTAACTGGGGACTACAGGCATGCACCACCATGCCTGGGTAGTTTTTTTTTTTTTTTTT